>NC_067132.1:24111860-24413817 GCF_021347895.1 Acanthochromis polyacanthus | reverse complement strand
CTACTAGACTGTTCTCCTCGAAATGTAATGAGGCGTTGTAGAAGGGTGCTCGTTTTTCATGGACTGACTAATTGCATTTCACATGAATATCTGTATGAAATGAAAGCAGCTTCATCTCAGCGTATCTGGAATTGGTTTTCATCCAGACTGATGTGCCTCTAGACAAGAGACGTATCACAAATGTTTCCTTAAAGTGTGATTACAGAGAAATGAGTTTCCACCATCTCTGCTGCGTCACCTTTGCTCCAGGATACCTTAAGGGAGTTGCTCATTCTGTCAAGTGTGTTTTGAGATTAATTCATTATGTGTTACCCGCTGTTGCTTATGGGACCTCAGCTTTGAAGTCTATCAAAACTCCATTGGATTTGATTCGAACAAGCTCTGCGGTAATTTGATTGTTTGCCACTTTTGGAAGCTTTCAAATTTCAGAAACATCCGTCTGAGTGAGAAAACAGGTTTCCTCTTTCAGGTTAAGAGGGAGACAAATAATCTGGTTAACACAGCTAGATTTCTGAAGGAGAAAGCCAATTACATTGTTGCATACGCTGTAACCTTGTTTGGGTTTATGGGAGTTGCTGCAAATAGGCCTAACGTCGTGTTGGAAAGTATCACTCTAGGAATGCCACTAGGGATGCTTAGACCACAGAGGGGTTGAAAAGATCGAGGGTTTGCTCAGCTAATTGGAAAGTCTGGGCTGAAATGATAATTTCCTCAACAATTTTATTTCATACTTGTAAAAAGTTGGCACATGGCTGATTATTAGTGTTATTTATTTTCACAATAACCTATAAACCAAGATGAATAACTACATGTTGCAGTTAGTTTGAGGCAAGAGAAATCAAAGTAGGTGAAAGTAGTATGTGATATGTCCGTCTCACTTTAAACGTCCCATATTATACTGCTTTTTAACATGTTATGATAAGACCTGCATGGGAGGCAGGAAGGTAGATTTAATGTTTCAGCTCAAAATACTGCAAAGATAATTCATTCTGCCATGCTGATGATAGCTCTGGTATTAACCTTGTTCCAGACAGTTTCAGTAGCTGTAGTTTTAAATCAAAAGCCCACAAGGGGAGGAGCCAGTCAGGGAGCGGGGCTTATCCCGTTGTGACATCACAACATGCTACAAACATAAACAACTTGTTCAGAGACACATTTCTTTATCTTTAGAGACACTAAAGACATGAGGAGATGGCCTTTTTTGATATGTTGTATGTCTCTAGCCACACTAGAGAGGGGTGATTACCAAAACAGTGATTATTGGATTATGTATAATAGGGCTCCTTTACGTTTAACCATATCTACTCAAACAAGACAAAAAAGTCTGCAGCTGTACTGGCAGCAGTGCTTTGAGCTAAATGCTGATGTCCGCATGCTGATCATGTCAGTGCAAACATGATATCGTGCAACTGGTGTAGCTACACGTTGTTTACTGTGATGACCATCTTAGTTTAGCTTGTTAGCCTGCTAATTATGCTAATAAGCAGTAAACACAAAGCACAGCTGTGGCTAACAGGAAAGTGGCTTGTTTGGCAAGTGTTCAGAAGTTAAACATGTTGTTCTCGCAATGAACCAGAAGTATTGTAATTCACTCAGAGAGGACCATGAATGTCTCATCTAAATTAGAATTCATTGTTCTTAATACTCATTTTACTCCAAACCACCATTAGCAACCTCAGTGTGATGCTAGGAAAAAAGTCAGACTTTATTAAGCTATCACAACCTTGTCTTGATGTTCTCCATATTCTTACTTTAGCTCTTTAGTATGATATTTGCTAATGTACAATCAGAGCTATCAAAGTTTTGTGTTCTTTTCGTTAGTTTTAATTAATTTATTTTTGTTGCTTTCAATTCAATTTAATTTCCACAGGAGGCGTGTTTAGTTTCAGTTTATATTTTGTTGGTTTGAAACACTTAGTTTAGAGTTGCTAAACAGATTGGCATATGTGTATGATAAGAAAACAAAAAAAGATGCTTGGGAGAATTTCGAAATGGTGTTAAAACACAACTTGTCAAGCAGAGCAACTCCGACTCTGTTCTTTACAACACACAACACTGTCTGCAGTACATGTAGCAGAGTATGCCTCACAGCTGAGCAGATAGTAGTGCAGAGTCAAGTGGTGTCTTAATGGTAATCTGCTTTCTAGTTTGTTAGTTTTAGTTCACTAAAGTGTCTTGCCACCAACGGCTTAGATAATTAGAAGAACCCTGTACACAGTAAATATAATATACAGAGGAGAGGAACACTGATGGAAAGTTTTTCCATTGAGGACACATTTCCCTTCAACATGAAAATGACAGTTTCTCTCTTTCTAGATTAAAAGTCAGGGAATCCTCTACGCTATTAGAATTCATCCTCTGGGAACTATGAATATTTAAATCTAAATTAGTGCAAATCCATTAGGAAGAATGCAATGCTTCACAGAATAATTTAAAAACTTTGAGCTGCTGATGCTACCATTTAAACAGCTAGAGGATTCCTAAAGTCATTCGGATCCAACCTCTGGGAACCATGAATCTCTGTGTTTGTCATTAAGCTTCTGCTGCCTCTGATGACAAATATCACAAGAAAAAAGAAAAACTTCCGCATGAAATCTGAAATTTAGGCCTCTTTTTAGTTTCATAATTATTTCATCACTCATCTGTCGTTATGTGCTAAAATCCTCACAGATTGGTTTTTCCTACGTCCTTTACTATTTTGGTGGCAGACATAAGGGAGAGTCCTGCTTCACAAAGGTGTGTGATCAGGAAAGGCAGCAGTATTCGCTGCATGCTGATGGACCGAGGGGATACTGGGCTTTATGTGGCAGAGATGACGAAAGAGAGGCTGCTGAGCAGAAAGTGCTGTCAGGACTTAGCCAGTCGCTGATCTGACACCAAATCCGCGCGCAATTACTATGCATAAGCCAACAGAACAACACATGAAAGTAGCCCAATGAGGAATGACGGATTAAAAAAAAAACATGTCGAGATCAACGTCCAGATGAATGGGACCTTGAGCACATGTGACAAAGCTGTGAAGGTCCATCAGACATCTCCTGTTGGCAGCAATTATGAGCTATAATAAACTATTATTTAAGGTTTTGATTCATCTCGGTGGTAGGAATTCTCTTGACGTCAGATGAGGGTTTTTTTTACTTCTTGGAAAGGGTTGAGGGGAATGCATAAACGAGTTATCCGACTTTCTCACCTTAACCTGATTACTCTGTTATCTGCTTTTATGTGTGTGTGTGTGTGTGTGTGTGTGTGTGTGTGTGTGCATGCGTTTGTGTTGAAATTGCAGCTCTGCCAGAGTAACTTGAAGCCTTCCTCCTCCTCCGTCCACACACACGCACACACACACACACACACACACACACACGCACACACACACATTTTATCCAACCCAACCCCCACACCCTCCTCTAGACATTTCTCATCCAATGGATGAAGGGGCCCTAATATGCTAAAACCGGGGATGCATTGGCCACCTCCTGCTGTAATTAAATGCAGTCATAATGAATCATAGCCCCTAATCCTAAAACAGACTATATTTCCACAAGGAGGAGAAATGACCTACATGTACTGGAAAAGCTCTTAGTATAGCCTTTTCTACTACAGCTTTCTTTCTTGGCGTCCGCCCTGAAAGCATGACAAACAAACTTCGCTTTGAGCTGCGTTGAAAGTAAATGACAAGTGCGGCGTGCTTATTTCCATATCAGTGCCGTTCATTTATATATATCACACAGGGTGTCGTTAACTAAATCAGGTAACGGCTTCAAAAGCTTCATAGCAAGTCGTGTCGCACTCGGCGAGTTTTTCTTAATAATGCAGTCGAATCGGACTTTTTAAAACTTTCCATGCTCAGCTAATGTTTTGTGACTTGAATAGCAATGCAGCGTGCAGCGGCTCATTGCTCTGCGGAGAAGAATCCGTGCATGGTAACACAAGGCAATTAGGGGTATTGTATGAGCCAGTCATCGGACTAATGTCGGTGATTCACAGTGGTGCCTCTGTACCTTTGCTCTCCAAGGCGTATTTTATCATTTGCAGATCATGTTGGTCGCAGCCCAAGATCCTGTCAGCGGTTCATTGTGTAAAAAAATGCACTTGGCAGCAACAGAACACAGAAGATAATGCATACTTTGTTTTTCTGCTTTGAATGCCCGCAGATAGAGAAGAATTAGTGAAGTTGGTTGCAACGGAGGGAAGTACATTAATTATGATTTCTATCTTCGTTTCGCGTTTGAATCTCCGTGTTGAATTCATTAGGCTTTCTTATTTAATTGCACATAGTCACTAATTGCATCACAGAATGTCAAATTTCAGCTTTTAATTAAAGCTTTCATTCTTGCCCGGTAATGGGGCTGCGCTATCAATCATGTGCTAGTGGAAAACTGATTTATTCATCAGTGGGATGAATAGTACTTTTGGTAAAACACACACACACTCTCTCCTCTGCAGGTTTTTCTCTTGAATAACAAGATTAAGGTCCCGGTATCACCTTGACTTAACATGGGATGGATACATTCCTCTGTCTGCATTGTGATCAGAGCTCACTTGCAAGATTAAGTGAAGCTAGCAGTGGTATAGTATTTTGAAATCATGTTTTTTTTTTTTTTTTGCCAAGGAAGTCTTGCAGCAGCTCCTTGTCGCTTTCGCCAGGCAGCTTAAGCTTAGATGGAAGAAGGGGGAGTTAGGTGACCTTTCAACTTGACTGGGGTGAAAAATGTGGTCACGCTGTGCTGATTGCATTTACAGCCGACTGAGATGCAATCACAGTGCAAGCCTCACCGCATCCAGATGTAGTCTGTCCGATCCCACCTTAAGTAATGTGCATTTATACCCACAAATCTATATATTTAGACGTGATGTCCAGATGACAATTGCATGATATTTTGAGGTGTAAATGGTCTGTGCTTACTCATAGTGCTGCTTTGAGTTAAATACTAACATTAGCAAGCTAACAGGCCCTCAGTGGCAATGCTGACATTTTGATGTTTAGCAGGTATGGTGCTCCCCATATCCCCCATCTTAATTTAGCTTTTTAAACTGCTGACATTTGCTGTTGAACACAAATTACAGCGGTGGATAATGGGAATGCTTTTAGTTCTGCAGATACTGGTCCATAGATTGAAGTTTGGGCCTGATGGTGACTCATCCTAAGGAGAATGTTAATATGGACGCCAAGGGTCATGAGAATCCAAATGACAGTAGTTGACACATTTCCTACCACAACAACGTGAACCTCACGGTGACATCAGTAAAAGCCCGTAGGATTACTAAATTCAACAGGATTCATCCTCTGGGAATCATGAATCTAAGTACAGAATTTCATGCTAATCCATGTTGAATTTGTTGAGATAAATGCCAAAGTTTTGGACCAAATGACTGGTGAAATTCTAACCATGCCTCTATTTATTCGAGCTAAACTACACCTGATCAGGAAAGTACAACTCAGAGAAACTGAGTTGCATCACTTTGCTCAAAGGTATTTCATTCAAAGCCTCAGCTTCAAGACCAAATGATCCAATAAATAATGAGAATGAAAGGGTTGACCTTTGCGTCTCCCTCTCCTCATCTGAGGTGCAAGCATGGCAGTAAAAGCATAATTGCTAGATTCAGAACTCAGACGCTTCAGTGAACAAACCTAACCTCTCTCATTACTGACTCCACACGACTTATTTTGGAAATTTGATGCAGTTAGGATCAGACTTTGGGAGCCCAAGGCTAATTCATAAAACCATAACCACAATAACTGTATTGAAAAGCGCTGGTGGCTGAATCAATTCAGTTTCTTTTCATTCTCCTACCCCAAAGCACTCATTCAATTTCAGGGACAACAGGGATAAGTGGATCTTGGCTGGTGCAGATGATGTTTCGAGGTAATTTATCTTTGCTGTTTTTATCTTCTTCTTCTTTTTTTTATAGATGTTTTTAATGCCCATAAAACCAAAGATATTATGTGGAATTTGAACATGCCATTTGAATTTTCTTTTAAATGGCATGGCCTGTCTGTGATTCCC
The DNA here is from genome assembly GCF_021347895.1 of Acanthochromis polyacanthus. Lineage (NCBI taxonomy): Eukaryota > Metazoa > Chordata > Actinopteri > Pomacentridae > Acanthochromis > Acanthochromis polyacanthus. Next base: position 24,407,812 of record NC_067132.1, on the reverse strand, counting down.
TTTTCATTTTGCATCTTTATTCTTTCTCTACAAATGTAATTTCTCCATTAAAATTAACCTTTCCATAGTACCATCAACAAAAATGACCACATTTTTGTGAATTTCAGAGCTGCCTGTACAGTATTAAAGTTTATTTTCCGTCAAAATAACCTCGGCCTCATGCTGGAAATAGCTTCTGCCTTTTAAACAATGTAAACAACTGAATGATTTGCCCTCTTTGGAGGCCAAATTTCATTCTGTCAGTTCAGTTTTCTACTTTTAAATCATTTTGACACACACAGTTTGAAATTCTGTTAAATATAGCAGCTCCACTAAAGTTTGAGGGATTTCTGCGAAGATATCCTCTTCTTGGAAGCCGGCCCATTCATTTTCTATGGCGGGGATGAGTTCATAGTCTGACAGTGTTAAATTATGCCGAGGGGCTAAGGCTATGCAAAGACTATGGGATGATTCAGAGATGGATTGGGCTATGATCTGGGGTTGTTATTGAATTTGGCTCCTGATATATCTCAGAATGAAGAATGGAGTCAGGAGAGTGATTTGCTCCTTTTTTTTTTCTTTTCCTGATGTGAGACTAAATATATTCACACTGGAGGGATTGTGTACACATCAAAAGTCTTCCATCCCAAAGGCCCTCTCATGTTGGGGTTTAATAAGGTATTTTATTGTTTGAAGTAGTACTGCTTGTTTGAGTTGTTTATAATCCCTTTGGATCGTCGCAGCACAGTCGGTAGTGTAAAAAGAGATCCTCGTGTTTTCCTTTTCTTCCTCGCCACCACTGGGTTTCGGTTACATTTTATAGTCCAGGTGGGCTTCTTTTTTCTTTCCCTAAACAACTAAAGGAAGACCTGAGTCCCAGGGTTCAGTACTTCAGTACCAGTCATGCGTGATGGACAGACAAAGAAAAGCAAATGGAAAGTAGTGACAAGGTGAACTACCTGCTGGTCCTTGAACGCCTCACGGTCGAGTGTCGTAGCTGCATTCTCGCTCTGTTATTTCAATCTTTCTAAGTATTAGTAGCCTTCTTTATTGCTATGCATTATTATAGCGCCTTGGTGCCAGTTTTCCACTCCTGGCCTCTGGAAAAAACACTCGCCAATTTTCCAAATGACACCAAGATTTCTGACTGAAAGTAGTCAAATTTCCAACCATATTGAAAACTGAAGTCGTCTGAAATTACATACTGTGTCATGTTGAATAAAGAAGTGCATTGTTCTGTATCATTTTGTGCAACTACCCATGAATTTGCGACAGTTTTCAGGCAAGATGCGAGCTTTTTTTGTGTGCAACAGTGGACCCAAAATAACTATATTTTAGTTTGGGTAAACAAGCCTCTGTCTCAATTTTATGAAAACAGTGTTGAGGCTGATTTATTTTTACCCCCAGAACTTCTGTTGTCAGGCAGCTCTTGGTTATGTATTGCTCATTTCAAGCTTAAAGTCACCGAAACCGAAGCATGAAGGTTGCCAGAGTCGATTCAGGAGCATGACCTGTTCACATGTCATGCTCAGGGAATCCTTTTGTTGAATGGAGGCTGCCTTCAGTTTAGAGCTTCGTGTTAATTTTTTAAAAATTCCTCATCAGTTTGCAATTTGATTGCATCATGTGTTCCTGTTTCAAGTATTATTCACAGGTCTGTAATTTCCAAATAACATCCTTGGAAGTTTCAATGAAAGAACTTGATCAACTGGTAATAGCAATAAAGTGAACAGAAATAGTTTGCAATAGTTACTTTTAATTAAAATTGTTTGACCAATAAAAAAAGGATTCAGTAAAAGCTTAGAATTTTGGTTAAGCATGAAGCTTTTTTTTTCTATTCCTTTTTACCAGGTATGTTAATTGGACTTTTATTTAGTTTAGCAGAGAGAGATTTTTGTTAATTAAATGGTCAGAAATAACAAGAAAGTGCACATATTTCTGTCAAATTAGGCGACACAAACCGATTCCCTGCACTCTTAATGGACTGATCATGCTTTTGTCAGGTGCAGTCATCCCAAAATACCCATTTTGATTAACAAACAACCCAAAGAATGGTACAATATTGATGATTTCTTCAAAAAAATAAGTTTTTAAGCAGCTAAATACAAAAAAATGCACATAATGATAATCGTGACCCTGTAAAATTGGTCATTTTTGGCTACAAAATGGACTTTTTGTTGTTGTTTGTTGGCACTTTTGTGAAAATGACACAAATTCTAAGACTCTCAATAATATGGAGCCAGGATCAAATGCTGAAGCCATCCCTTTATGTTTAAAACATACAGCAGACAGGCTATGGCACCTAACGAGACTGGTCAGAGGACAAATCCCTTGTGGTCATCCGACATGAAAAATTGGCACCGTTTGTGTTACAGTGTACGAGCACAGTTTGACTTCAAAGTCCGGCAGAGACATGTGTCATAGATTGGAACCAGACTGAGCACATCCATATTAGATTTGACTGTGTTGACTCTGAAAAACGCTTCACCCCTCGCCTGACAGCAGCAGCAGCAGCAGCACATGACATTTTCTGGGCTAAAGTTTAGAGCAGATGAAGGCAGGGAATCAATCGCAGCTGTTTTGCTAATCAGTTAATCGTTAAAAGTCATTTTTCATGCTATAACGCCCTCCAAAAGCGTCTCTTTCAGCCTCTCAGAGATGTGGATTACCCATTTTTGTTCATTTTCCATCACGGTGAGCTGAACATCTTTGGCTCTTGGACTATTATTCAGACAAAACAAGACATCTGAAGATGTCACCTTGGACTGGGAGGAACCTAATTGCTTAGCCGTAGCCCTGTGAAATGTTGTGAACTTCTACACTACGAATAAATCCGAGTTATGTTTTGGAGTTTTCATTTGTATTTGGCTGTTGTTTCTGTTCTGTCGCCGTCCTTGAGACTTATTTTTGCGTGTGTGTGTGTGTGTGTGTGTGTGTGTGTCAGGAAAATGCTCAAAAATTCAATTATATGCACTCAAAAGCCTGCAGCAGAGAAACTGGGGTCCTTCAAATGAGAAAACAAAAGTGACATTCTGCGTATCGACTGTTAGCTGATACGTCGTAAGCTGCAGCCTGCAACGCTGCCAGGAAAGTGTGGAGGGGGGAAAAAAAAGCGCTCACCTGATTTGCAGCATTTTCCACGCATCCAACAGCGTTACATGTGTGGAAAAAGAAAGCAAGATATGATGTAGTGCATGTGTCATACATATTTTGGAGGCGGACGTCAGCACACGGCTCCATAGTACAGTGTCTGCACCCACTGTGAGCTGGAAGCTTTCATGCTAATTAGCCGTAGACTGTAATGCGGCTGGATAAATGCACTGTGGGATCAATTGCGTCTGTTTTATTTCCCACCGATGATACGATCTGCATTACACGGCACCCTGTCATTTAAACTACATCACATAAAGCAGATCATTTACATTACGGTGTGTACATTTAAATGAGATGTAGTGCTAAAATTAAAATCCTTTCTCTCCCTCCTTATGAATTCAAGCATCCGCTCCACTCTTCGGATGATTTTATTACATGTAGATTAAATTCTTTTTGTCTGCGCCTCGCAAAATTAGCACACCGGGTGTAAAGTTTTTAATCAGAGCTGCCACGTGGCTGAAAGTCTCTTATCCGTAATCTCCGCGGATATTAACGCCGACAGGATTTAATGCCAAAATGCCACCTCAGAGTGTCGATTTAATTTACAGCAAAAGACAAAAAAGAAGACGAGAAACAGAGCCGATTTTACCCAGTGTTTGTTCTCGGAACTCTTCAGATCCCCATCTGTGGAGCTCTAGTTGTCACCACCTACACATGCAACGCGTGGCTTCACACAACAGCTTCAGGTGTGTTGTTTTTGCATTCAGGGCAAATATAGGAAATCATTTAGCGACCAAAAGGCAAGGTCAGCTGAAATTCAATGGGAGGAGAGTCTCTTTACAGTACTTGCGGCGAGCTGTAATAATGAACGATAAACACTGTGCGAGCCTCTGCTTGTGTTTGACCTCTACACCATGCATAAGTAAACAAATCTCATCCCAATCTGCGCTTTGTTCCATTTGTGAATGTTCGATGGTGAGCTGGAAACATGGCTGCACTTTACACACGATTCAAATTAATGGCTTAATACACGTTTCGACTGATTTATTAAAGCAAAAACCTGCTGAATTCACCGCGTCGAGGGCTCGCAAATGTGCCTTTTCTAGTGCTTTGATGGATCACATTTTGAACCGTAATATCTCGTTGGAAATTCATTGTACTTATCCCGACGTGACTGAGCGATCTGTAGCACTCAGCTGAAGTTTGTTATGACTAAAATTATTCCCACTGGCCTCTCTGGTTTTTCAAAATTGGCCCTTTTAAAGTGTCTTCCTTCCAGCGACAGAGAGAGATCGCTTCTGCTGTTTGGTAATTGGAAGGTTTTGATTTAGTTTTTTTTCTGAGCTTTCGCTTGAACCAAATGATGTAAATAAATATCCGCCCAAAAAACAATCTTATAGCATAGTAATCGCTTAAAATATATGCTGTGCCAGTCAGTTGAAATGTATATTAATGCTGAATGTTGTCTGACTGACACGGGATTCTAAAGTAGATGTTGAGATTGATTTTTCGGACATGTTTTAAAATGTACTCAAAGCATAACCCTCTGAACCTCAAGAGTTTGTGACATTTTTGCTCATTTTGGGCTCATTATTCACTGCTCAATAAAGCCTTCACATCTATGGCAAAAAAAAACACTGACAGGGCTAGAAGTAGAGAGAACTCAAAAGTGTTTTGAGTGTCTTTTGTGTGGAGTGACAAACTGAAAATGCTATAAATCGTAAAAAGAAAAGAAAAAATCGCAAATTTAATTTCTTTGAGTTTTCATTTTGTTAAACTTTTTTTTAAAAAACTGGAATCAACTTTCACAGGATTTTTTCAAAGTGCCCACAGGTGTTATCAATACTGGAATTTAATTGTGACTTTACCACTTTTTAATTGGTTTGTAGCCTTGTTTCCTATCTGCTCACTTGTATACACAGCCTGCAGTTCAGCCCAGTATGTCCGAAAAGTCACATGACTGTTGGTCCCACCAGAGTCACTCATGGCTTCACTGTCGTGCCAAACAGCACTGAATTTTTTAGTTTTTCCAGTATCTGGTTCCTATAAACATTTAACATTTGGCTTTTTTTTTAATGAAAGAAGTTCAGTAAAGTGATTTTTACAAAATATCACTGTTTTAAATTCAGATTTGGTTATGTTTTCCGACCTTCGCAAAGCTGAAATTCAAATGTTCACTTGAAAAATAAAGAACTTGATGTGACTTTAATGGAGAAAAAATACATGCATAACTGTCTGTTAAAATTATGCCTGAACTTTCTGTTGAAGGTTAAAAAAAAACAACCAAAAAATAGATAAATTGTGTGTATCTAAACTAGCTAAAAGACAGAAAAGACAAACACATAATGTTCCTTTGCTTCCCGCTGAGCATTTTTTGATGCAAGAAGGCAAGGTTAGAGTCATCCTGTGTTAAATAAAATGAAAAAAAGATGCCAAGGCGTGCGATTTGATTCAGAATCACGTACCACGAGGAGTCATGACTTCCCCTCGTTGCCCAAACTTCCGCCGACTCTTCATCTCTTGGCCTCGGGGTCTTTTCGGCAGACTGTGGCAAACACAGCAGAGATGTCACGCTCGCTCTGGTGCTATCTGGGCAACTTAAGGCGACGGCAGCAACACACTGGTTTCCCACAAGTGGCAGACGAAATCATAGCTAACTTGTTCGCCACTCTGACATTCCCCAAATGTCATGTGAGCAATAGATGGAACACAGAAGCCCGAAGTCCCACATTTAAACACAGAGGAGATAAATCTACTCAAAGTCTGCACCGCTCACTGTTTCTTTCAAATGCAGTGGTCGGATTCTCAGGTTCAACTCTGTGTTACTTAGTCTAACTCATTCAGGCTGCATGAGGTGATGTGAATAGATTTGTATAATCGTGCCTCCTATTCTCTGCTGGTTTACCACTCTGTACCCCAAGCACTTTCTGGCTGTTTTTTCTTTCTTTCTTGCTTTCTTTTTTTGCTCCTGTGGCATTTTTACTTGTTGTGGGCTCATTTTTCACTGTTAAGGTCCTGCACCTCTATGAAAACAGTCTAACTCTGACCAGAAGCTGACAGAACTAAGGATGAAAAAGCTATAATGCCAGAAGTAATAATAATTTAAAAAAAAAAAACAAGAAAAAAATGACTTTCTTTCAGTATTTAATTTACAAAAAACAAACAAACAACAGAATTCACATAAATAACATTTCTCTAACAGTCCTAAACTGTCACCAGTACTGGAAAAAATGGTGCTGGTACATGCTATAGATATTTTACTACTTATATTTTCAATTTGTTTCCATATTTTGTATACTATTTGTGAACACAGCCTGCAGTTTATTTCATTTAAGCCAAAAAGTTCCTCAATTTTCTGACTCCCAACTGTCGCTCGTAGCGGAATCACTAAGAGCTTAAAGGTTGCACCAAAAAAGACAATATTTTCTGTTGTTTTTTTTAACAGAAGATGGGTGAAAAATTGCTTTCCATTTTGCAAATAAGTCATTAGATTTGATTACATTTACCAAGTCAATGGTATGAGTAGTTCAAGGACTGTAAAAAGTGTTTGCTATTACAGCTTCTGGCTCTCCTAAGTGGTGTCATTTTTGTAAAAATAACAACTTTTGGGGGCTAACAGTTCACAAAGCTACAGCCGTACTTGCAGTTCTGTGTTTCATATGGGATGGACGGCAGATATGAGTATTACTGACTTGTGTGTTGGGGTTAAAATATGGTTCGTTGGCAGTATAACACCATCACGTTTTGGTTTCATGACTCTGAAGGATGGTTTTTCTGCATTAGTATGTTCCATATTGGATGTCTAAGTTTCTCGGTCATAATCGTGACTTGGAAGCTGGTGTGAAAGCCATTTAGAAATTGGAAACTCATAATTACAACAACTCCAACACTACATGAACGCTGCATTAGGCCATTAGCTAAATGGTCGTGCACATAAATCTCACACAAGTGCTTGTAATTGACAACTCTGTGAAATTGTCTCAAACCTTCAACGCCCGCCCCCACCCCTCGCTTCATTCTACATTTGCCGCCCTGCTGATTTGCACGTGTCAGTGTAAATATGGATATAAGGGTTTGGGAGCGGAGTCCTCGGAGGGCGCCTGTTTCTTAGCCGATGCGACTGATATATTGCTCTATGAACACACCAGCTGTCTTATTGGCCGAGACGACAGAGAAACTTCACGGGCTCATCAGAAAACCTCTTCACGCTTTAGCTATGACTTTTACTAAAGGCCACTTTCAATAAATGTCAGGCTCCAAACATTGGTAAACAGTTTTAGCTCTGATCAAATTCCAGAGGGGTGGTATACACGGTGAGGTTGCCATGTCTGTAGGATTACAAGGGTTCCACTTCGGAAACGGCACATTAAACAAATGGAGCATTTCCCACTGGTGACGGCAGTATTTATTCCCACCACTGAGGAGGCCTGCCCTTTCCCTTCATGTCCCACTCGTCCAAACGTTAAAGCCCTCCCCTTCCCAGCCCATTACCGATAAAGACTTGTTTCAGTCCGGCTGCGAGAAGGAGAAGCAGCTCTGGAAGGGGAAGCAGAACTGATGAAATCTTTTCATTCCAACTCCGTTAATCAACACTTTGGCTGGATTTTGTTTATTACTCAAGAAGGTTTTGCCGAAACATTGATCCAGAGAATGAAAATTAAAAGGTTGCATCAGTTGCTTTTTCCCCTCCTCCTGCTTTTTGATGTGTACCTGCGATCACACTTTTTCTCCCTGCAGTTCTGTAAAAGCAGCTCTAACATCACTTACATAAAGAGAGCAACAAATCAGACTAACACATGAATTCTGAATAATTGCAACCCTTATAAATAAAAATCTCTATCTGTAGCATTAATTTCTATCTTTTGTGTTTGGTGTTAGTTCAAGAGTAGAATGTAGTATTTTATTTTTTGTTATATTCATTCATATATTGATTGCCGTCGGTTGCATTAAAATCCAATTACCACTTCTTGAAAATGAAAATCTTTGCCATATTAATGGACAGAAACATATAAAATACACTGCTTAAATGGAAAACACCTGTGGGAAAAGTATACTGTAAAATTAAAACAGGCTTTGAAAAAAAAATACATTATTCAATAAATGCATTTGCAATTAAATGATAAGTATCTGCAATAAACAAAGCAGGGAGCATGAAGTAGAATTTCATAATTATGATGCTAAATTAAAAAAATCTCTTGGACTTTGTTTTTGTCACCTTTATAGAGTTATATTACATGAGATAGTTTATTGTCATGTCATTTATTATTTTGTGTGCCTCCATACAAGTACTAGTCTGGCTTTACAAATGTAGACTGTGGCTCATTTTACACTTTACACAACTGTACTCTTTCCAGAATCGACAACTACACCAACCTTTAGGCAGCAACCTTCCACACTGATTTTTTTCAGTCTTGCCGAGATCTTGGAGTGTGCAATAAGGCAGATGTGCTCGTTGTTTTTAGTAAAATTAGCGATTTCTAAGTCAATTCTGGCCGCCTTGCATGCAAACTTTCCACCAAAACAAATCCCTCTATCACTTTTTTGATAGATAACTGTCACTTTGTCCTTTGATTAGGTGAGATTTAAAGAAATTCAAGCAATGTAAAGTGTTATTTTTTGTACCCGATAGCAGAATGGCAATGAAGTAAAGTGGCTATGTGAAGCTACTTAAGTATAGACATGGACATTTCGCCCATAATGTAGTGCTTTGAATGCAGCTGGACAAAAGCTTTCACCTTCATCACAACAGTGTTGGGTAACTGTCACAGCAAGGAAACTATGTTTAGCTGCTTACATACAGGCCTGTCACAACTATTACATAATCGCCTGATTGCAGTTGCGTGAGTTGACCATGTTTTCACAAGAACTACTTCCATTAACCTCCTGTATGAAACCAGCATGAAATGTTCTATTTCAGTCACTATTTCCACATCATTTCCCACCTTTTGTGCATTCGTTTTCTGCTACGGTTTAATGCCAACAACTGCTTAACTCTAGACGCTTAACTTTTAATATTCAACCAACTGAATTCCGATGAGTATCTATTGACATTAACCTCATTGATTTGGTTGCAGAACCAAACACCACCGCACCGCCCGGGGCACAGTTTGGTTTTCAAGCCAAATGCAGAAGGAGAGCTCAATAACTTGGAGGAGGTGGATTTGGAGCAAAAAGGTGCAAATGTCACACATGTAAAATTAAGAAAGGAGTAAATGAGCAGGGAAAAAAGACGGGCAAATTGCTCGCTGCAGTTGTTTGCATGGTAATTAATCGTTGACTAAAATTCCATGATTGTAAAAGCGCTGCTTCCGTGGCAGGTTAAGGTTAGGAAAAAGTCTAGGAGGCCAATTATAACTTTGGCTGATATTCAAATTAAACAACAGAATCTGGTAGCTTAGGTTTGGGTTAATGTGAAGATACATATTGGGAAAGGGTTTTCTTAAAAGTGAACTGTTATACTGAGTCGGCTAAAAGGCAGTAAGTTGATCAGTGTTTCTTATTGTGCCATTTTGGTGCAACTCTACAGCCTGCAGCGTCTTTTTCTCTTTTCTGTTTCAGTAAGCTTGTAAGAAGTGTTACAGACATTCATTTTATCCTCTCAATTATTGATAATTTTACCAAAACGAGTGCAGATTTTAGTCTAAAAAGTAGATGAAATTTCGATTTTTTTTAATCATCTTTTTGGACGATGGAAGTGATGGAAGTCATTTTTTGTCTTTACTAGCTTGTCGACAGCCGAGGGCTGCCACTTCACAAATGAGCTGGGAGAAAAAGGGATGATTGGAACTACATGTTCCAAATCCCCAGGCCTTAGAGGCCAGAACGCCCCAAAGACACACTTTGTCTGGGAGAATCTTAAATGATTAAGTAACACCAGTCCCCAGTACTTGAAAATTGTGTGATTTATGGCTAATAATAAGGTGGTTATCATCCTCCTGATCCACATCTCCAATATTTGGATTGTTCATTGTCCTTGTCGGTCATCTTCATCCATGTATTGTAGGTGACTGGCCCCTGAGAAGAGATTATTGATGTCACTGTCATCAGGCGGTCACCTCGGAGTGCTCGGAGCGATAAGTACTCTTCACCGAACGGGTTTTTAATCAAAATAATGTGTGTCAGAAACCATCGAAAACCTGTTTGCTGTGGAGAGCCTGAGAGCATGTGAAAAACAAGAGTAAACAAACACAAGCCATTATGTTTCTCCAAGCATTCAAAAAAAACCCATGAATGACATAAAAAACCTGAATCCAAATAGGAAGCATGATAAGAATGGTGAGCAATCATTTTAGACCTGCTTACTGTTTTTTTTTCCCGCATTAATCTGTCTGCGGTGTACATTTTGTCTGAAGACAGGCATGTAAAGACACAAAAAACATGTTTTTTTAAATTTCATCTTTCACAGCTATTTGTTATAACAAACCTGCTGGATGTTCACCGGCTGCATTCCATTGAATATGCACATATACTATCACTGGAAAAACAACACACATGGAAGGCAATGCAGTTAGGAGAGCGAATAACAGGATGAAAGTGGTTTGTTGATGCGATTTTAGAGTGTTGTTGGACTCTTCCTGAAGGACTTGGTGAAGTTGACAGACATTTTTGGGTGCAGGTTCTCATTGTCAGACGCATCCAGAGCTGTGTGAAGCAATTTCTTCGCCAACAAATGGTTGAGTTGTTGACATTTAAGTGCCCAACTACAGCCCTAACAGCCACACCAGCATCCAGCAGACCAACAGTCCATTCTCATCTTCCTCTTGTCATCTGTGGCATGGTGTCATTTGAATAAAGCTGCATTTTAAGCTGGCCTTTTGTAGTCACTGGTCAAAGGAGTTCCTGTGTACTGGTCACGCTCCCTGATCACTGTCCTTTAAAGCCTGACTGGGGTGTGGAACAACTCAAAAGTCGAGAATTTGTCACCAGCTGAAGAACTTTCTGTGCGTAGCTGGCTGAATTTAACCCCTTTGTAACAATGGAAATTAGACAGAAAAGAGAGAATTTGCCAAGTTATTTTTTTTCTTCAGTGGAAAAGCGTGGAAAAGGATGAATGGGTGAATGATTGGATATGCAACAGCGTTCTTTGCTGGATCTTTTCATCGCAATATGACTAACGATGCACAACTGCGCTCTGTGAGACTGCACTGCTCTGATTAGAGCTATATGTTAAAGACCCCCTCGGGTGAAAATTAAGTTGTCCATATGGTGTTTTTTATATTCCAGAAGACATATCATGCCGGGAACACCGTGGCTGAGCATTTCCACCTTGAAGCTGCAGCGTAATGACAGTCTCGAAAACGCGGACTCAGACTGTTGAGATTTTATGCGTAATTGTATGGAAATACTAGAAGAACCGACTGTGCAGCTACATCTTAGCCACTTTCAATTACATAGAAAAAAAAATTCTAAATGTGTAAGTTTGATAGCGAGATGAGTTTTTATAATTTTAATCAGTCACCAAAGAATGGCATGCTAATGCTATGAGACATTTTTAACTGCCTTCTATTAAGCATCATATCAGTTCCTAATAGTACATTGAACATTGTGTGAACATTTGCACCTCTAAACAGAAAGTAGAGCAAGGAATCATGGAAATGTCCATTTTTTTTCCATTAGTTTTTTGCAGCTATGCAGTCATAAACTTTGTGCATCAAAAGTCACTGAAGTTATTACACTTCATCTTGAGGGTTGACAAGGGTGTCTGACCCTTCATAGCAATCCATCCAATAGTCTCTGCTTCCTTAAAACCACAAATTTAAACTTCAAGGTGAAGCCAGACAACAAGTCAGAGGATCACTAAAGCAATCAGCTCAGTTTCTCCAGACATGGACTAAACCTAGTCGTAGCCTAAAAATGTTTTTAACGGAACCTTGAATTTTTCTTATAGTCTTGGACAAGTCTTAATCCACAACTTGGAAACTGATTGTTTTTTATTTCACGTGGGGAACAATTATCAGCTTAATAAAAGCTGAGATTTCACATTCGATAAGAGCAGCTTTCACCTTTTTATGGTGCCCAAGGAAAAGTCAGCGTTTCACCAAAGTCCATAAGATTCATGCTTTAGGGACGATGAAAATCGGCACCAAGTTTCGTGGCAATCCACCAAATGGCTGTTAAGATATTTTCGTCTTGACTGAAGGCGTTGACCAGCAAACTGACAAGCAGCATTGGCAGCCACAGAAGCATGCTGTTAGTAGTTTAATGGCTAAAAATATATTAGAAGGAAGGATCATCACAACACAGCTAGTTGGAGTTCTGTCCCAGAATCCCTTCCCAGTCAGTCACCACTTTTGCAATTTAATTAACGTGACTCTGACGACTCTCATGAGTGCAATGTGACCTAGTGTGTGATCTCAACAACCCCAAACCAGCTATAAAGTCTGTGATCCTTCCGCCATTAACATTCAATAAAGCCGACAAAGCCCCTTTAGGTGACTTGGAAGAGTATAACAACAAATCCATCAAGGTTCTAAACATCTGAAAATATATACAAGAGGACCTATATCATGTTTAATGTTATCAGAAAACGTAGATGTGTTGTTTCAGCCTCTGAAAATACAGTTTTAATTTCTTTTACCAAACTGCCAGGGCCTTTTTCATATAACAGCCAATGGGGAGCTGCTGCAAGACAGATGGAAAGCAGCCACTTTGGAAAGGCCTGTCATCTTTGTTGGCAGAGTGGAGCGCTTTCTAAAGTTGCAGAACATTTTAACTTTTTAGAGGAGACCGCACAAAGCAGGCGGATGTTTTCTGTGAGCCGAATAATTACAAGGATGATGTGTTGGAGGTTGCACCTTACATAGTTGACGTGTTCTAACAGCTGAATGGTGTGTGGTACTTTAAGAAGATACCGTGGTGCCGCGCCGAGCTGCAGGGATTCTTTGACTTCTGAACACCTTTTGTGTGCACTTTTTTCATCATTTTTGCACAATGTGTGATTGATAATAAAGAAGTAAGAAAAGTCTTTTGAGTAACAAAACGCGGCTAAACCTACTCAGTCACTATTTTAATGTGGAAGTTTAGCCCCTGGAAATTCTTTAAAAAAAAAAAAAAAAACGACACACACAAAGCACAGTTATTGTGAATGAATCATCTCATTTTGACTCGGAGTGAGGAAAAGTGTTCTTTGATTGTGTTTCTGCCGTTCTGCCGAGAATCTCACTGTATAAACTGTCAGTTCATTCATATAACAAAGGTTTTTTTTGTAGAGAAATGAAATAGTTGCTGCGTTTAAAAAAAAACAACAAAAAAACGGCATTTAAGCTCAAAATGAAAATTCACAGTGGAGGGAAGAAGAGTCAGCTGGGTCTTCAGCGTGTGGATAGAATATAATATAGAATGTTCCGAATATCAGGCACAAATGTCTAAAGTGAAAGTTTGCTAAGTTTGCTAAAAAGTTGTGTCTCAAGTTCCTTTGCTCATTTTCACCCTTGAGAAACAGAATGTCGTTGGGTTTAATCTGAAGCTCTTTTCACACTTGGGATGAATAACATCAGTCTGTTAAAGAGATTTCAATCTGCCATTCAGATATAGATCACCTTTAAGGCTACATTCAGACATATGCAAACAGTGAAAGAATGAGCCATTGCGCATCAGTGTTGAATATTACACCAAGTTAGAGTTTTCTTTGTATAACTTGGAGCACATAAACCTGTTTGTGGTGTTTTACCTGCACAATAGCTGGAATTAAGTCGCAGCTTTTACACTTTCTAGACTTCCTAGATTGCAATAGTCCCTCCATGAATTTGCGGTGTTACGAGCGCAACGATTCACGCGAATTCAAGCAATCTCTGTGAATTCTGTGCGGCATTGCAATTTTGTCGGAGTAGTGCGCTCTCTGAGTGCTTTTCATGTTAACTGATGTAACAAGCTAGAGCGTGTGTGTGAATACATACGTGCCAGGATGTGAAATCAACTTATTAAGCCAAAGACAGATATGTCCAGATATGATTCATTCGATAATGAATGATCATTTTGTGCCTCAAATTTACCGACCGCTTCATGTTAAACCAGTATCTGGCTGCTACTAATTTCCCACCGTGGTGTGCAAGCTTGTGTAAATGGTTTGGAGCGTGTTAAAGAATTGTTTCGGAATAAATATTGTCAATTAAAATGTTGAAACGTGTTCTAAAAGGTGGAAAAAAAATGCAGCTTTTTTAGCAATTGTCACTTATTTAATCGTAACAAATACACTTAAAACGTCACAACTTACATTGCAGTTTTTTGTTGTTTTTTTTTAGAAAAGCTGCCACAAATTCAGGCATTTCAGGCCGCGACAATCTCGAAAAATGCCCACGACATCCTGGAGGGATTGATTGTTGCGTTGTCCTCTATCTGGGCTGTTCCACTGCTGGAGCTTGTAGACTATTTTTTGCGTATTCGAAACACAAGACTTGCCTTGTAAAACATCTTTTCTACCAGTTTAATGAAAATTGTAGTGTACAACAAATATAATTTTTCTGCTTTCTTTGTTTTTGTTGAGTTGCGGTCATTGTCTCCCAAACTTCAATTCAGTTCTTTTTTTTGGAGCCACTTCACAACATGTCATCTCTCATAGCACTTAGCATAGTAAGGTATAAACCTTAGGAATTTTAAACAGAGCAGAGAACCCAACAATTCAGATTCAGAAAACTTTATTTGTTTAATTAAAATAGGCATATTGAGCAAGTATTGCAACAATGACTTAAGAAATTGAGTAGAAAAAAAGAAATTAAAGATAAGCAACATAAAGAAACAATCTCAAATTCATATTTGGATTCCCTATGAGAAAGCAGTTGGTGACAGTGGGAATGAACCAAAGAAAAAACCCAACATTTTAAGGAGGTGGAATGGAAAATGTCCAACAGAACCAAGCTCAGTGGAGGCAGACATCTGCCTCAACTGGTGGGGTGAGAGTGGGGATAAGGGCAGTTGGGGATAGCAGATAGAGAACAGACAAACAATACAAGCAGAGCAGTGAACATTTTAGACGTCATCACCAGCTTTAGCAGAAAATAGACTAAAGAAACAAACCCTCCATTGGTCTATGGCTTTTTTCATCAACATTCGCACCATCTTGTCCCGAGTTCCTGTTGTAGAAAGTCACCTTTTGCATTAACGTCCTGTATCAATACATTGTAATCTTGTGCATTCCCATCTATTTTTATGGCTGCATACAGTCCAGACTTATGATGTGTTGAACATAAATGTTACTCAGATTGCAAAAAGTACAGAGAAGTGACCTGAATCCTCATTCGCACATGAAGCCGACACGTTCAGGTGCCATCATAGAAATGAGCACATGCCTGAAAGGTTCTTGTGCAGGTGACACTTATATACTTAGATCTAGACATTGATATAGGTTGGATGCAATTTTTATTTATCATTCTTGCCTTTTTTCACACCTTGTCTGTTGAATTCTATGTATAAAAATGGCATTTTCTTGCACAAAGCACTTCAACAATGTCGCTACTCGATGGTAGAAGTGCAGCTACCGTCATGCCGGCTTTCATCCGCTTTTTCAACAAGTTGCCACCCGTTTCTTTTCTCACTCTCATCATTTAAATTGACAATGAAGCATATTTTCTGTTGAAATTGAGTCCACTTATTATGCTTTCTGGACAAACATTCATACTCCTCCTCCATACATACATTTATATAGCATATATTTAACTTTTCCATCTTTGATTTTTCTTTAACACAACCTCCAGAGTACGCTGCTCTGCAAATCTTGGATGATCACAGAATCTTGAAGCTTCTACAGTGACTCCGGTCCACTCTTGATCTTTTTAACTTTCACATGAAAGTCTAATTCTGATGAAACAGTAAGTGCTTCAGTTAAGTATAATGTTCTAGCACTTCTGGAAGAAAATAAGTTGGCCAAAGTGCTAATGCAGATGTAATCGGCTGATATTCGGCTTTACATTTTAAGTAGGCAATCATGGCGTCGAAGTATAATGTATCAATTTGTGATAAATTAATAAAAAATATTCATAATCCATGACCTGCAGCTATAGTCGGTATGAATTTTATAGGAACGCAGTGTTTCAGTAAATTCAGAGGGTTTTAATAGTGCATGAGCAGAGTTGGAGCCTGAAAATTCTGGGACCAGAGCTTCAGAACAGTATGTCAAGTGATATTTATAGCACGGTGTAGCCTCTCGTATTCTACTGTATCCTGCACTTGTCCTTAGCTGTAAAAAAAATAGGTCTTCTTGTCATTTTACCTGGTTTGTATGTGATTTTTGTCAGCGTGTGACTTGACTGCCTGCAGCAATATCACCTAAACAACTTTCTCCAGACTGCTTTGGCAGCACAGTTGTTAAAATTCTGAGGCTGATTTTTGGGATTACATACTGATTTAATATCTCTGTGCCAATCAACACATCAGTAGAGCTGCTCCTTACAAGCAGAATGAGCTTGTTTGAAAGCACTCCTTGTGTCTTATTCTAATAATCCGACACATAATGAAGTGAAAGGTTGGTTATGTCTGCTTTCCACTGGGAGAGTTTCCCAGTTACTCT
Source organism: Acanthochromis polyacanthus (assembly GCF_021347895.1). Lineage (NCBI taxonomy): Eukaryota > Metazoa > Chordata > Actinopteri > Pomacentridae > Acanthochromis > Acanthochromis polyacanthus. The sequence continues at coordinate 24,391,239 of NC_067132.1, read as the reverse complement.
GATTAGAATGCATTTGTAAATAGGATCCACGTCCAAGAAGTTGACCAATCGACCACTCTAAAACCAGAAGGATTACTGACATGTTTTGATTTGAGCAAAACGCCGCATGAGCAAATCTCTGTTGTTTTACTTCGTCGGTTACTGTCAGTTTCACCGAAATCCTCACAGATGTCCCAAATTAGCTGGATTACTGTTCTGCTATCACATTTGACAGCTCACAAATTCTGATAAAATGCATTTTGGAGCCGTTTGTTTCAACTGTTCACATCAAACACGTCGCTGCTCGTGTTGAAAATGAAAATGTGCATAAAGCAGGCTTTGGCCTTAGACTCAAGGTTAAATGCAGATTATCTTTTTAGCATCTCACAGTAAACAAATGCTGTTCTCACACTGATGCCAGCCTTAAAACCACCTGCTTAATATTGTGTGGATCCCTCCGTGCTGCCAAAACAGCTCTGACACGTCAAGACCTGGACTCCACAAGACCTCAGAACGTGTCCTGTGATATCGGACACAAAACTGTTCGCTGCAGATTCTTTTGGAAGCTGGAAGTTGCAGAATAAGGCTGATTTTTTTTTTTGACTTGTCTAACTAATGCTAGATTGAAATTCGTAGAATTTTGAAGCTGAAAGAACACCTTGAACTCCTTGTCATGCTCTACAAACCATTCCTGAACACTTTTCTGCTGAAGGAGTCCTTGCCATCAGGAATTACCATTGCCATGAATGGGCCTACACAATCGGCAATGCTTTTGTGGGTGGCAGGTGTCAAAGTAACATCTACATGAATGCCAGGAATCAAGGTTTCCCCAGAGAGCATCACACTGCCTCTGCAGATTTCCTTCTTCCTATAGAGCCTTCTTCTGTTATATTGCACGTATAAACAGCTGGTTCATTCCACCTTTATTTAACAAAGAAAATAAAAAAAAAGGTCACATCTGACTGTCATGTTTGTCAGTCATTTTTACTGTGTATATGTATGTTATTGAAGAAAAACATGTGGTCAAGGGTCACATTGGTTTCTGAGTGAAAAATCCTAAAGGAATGTAATAATAATACATTTTATTTGTAAGCGCCTTTCTTGACATCCAAGGTCACTTTACAGGAAAAACAAGTTCAACAGAACAGATAAAAACCATACAAAAAGATAAAAACAAACATGCATAGAGATAAAAAAAAAAAAAGCATACATAAAAGAAAGAGGCAGTTAAGGTGTTTTTTGCTGCATTTTATTCAAAACAATCTGTGGAGGAATGACTGAAGCTACATAATGTAAATGATGATAGAGCTAGAGTCTTGAAATTTTGCAGCTCAATGATACACTGCTGTTCAAAGGTTTGGTGTCACCAGGATTATCTTATGTTTTCCGTGAAAACTCACACTTTTATCCATGTTCTAACATAATCGCATGAGGGTTTTCTAATCATCAATGAGCCTTTCAACACCATTAGCTAACACAATGTAGCATTAGAACACAGGAGTGATGGTTGCTGGAAATGTTCCTCTGTACCCCCATGGAGATATTCCATTAAAAACCAGCTAGAATAGTCATTTACCACATTAACAATGTCTAGAAGACTGTGTTTCTGTTTAATGTTATCCTCATTAAAATAAACCTTTTCTTTCAAAAGTAAGGACATTTCTAAGTGACCAAGACTTTTGAACGGTAGTGTATGCGCATATGGTCTGGCGCAAAGAAAACACAAAAATCAACATGTCCCGACCCTTCTTTTAGAACTTTAGCTCCTAACTGATGCTATCAATGACCCTGTTTGGTGAATTGAGGTGGAATAACCCACTTTGCCACATGATATGGAAGAAAATGTAAGTCATAAGACCAGATCACCTTTTTCTGTTGGTCCATGGTCAATTTCTGACCTTCATGTGCCCATTGTAGGAGCTTTCAGTGGTCGCCTTGGGTCACTATAAGCAATATGACTGGTCTGGAGCTATTGTTATGCACTCTGTGTGTGTTCTGACACCATTCCATCATAACAAAAATTCTGGTGCTACAGCAGCTCTTCTATGGTTCTTTGCTGCCTTCTGGCATAATTGACCCTGTCTCCGGTTCACTGGTTGCCCTTCTTCGGGATGTTTTCGGTTGATACAAAGCTCTGCATGCACCTCTCAAGACCTAAGGGCTGTCCTGTGGAGTTTGACACATCCAGGCTTTCTTTGTTTAAGCCGGCTCGACAAAAACTAAAGCCCCAGTCAGAGATAACACGTATCACGGAGGTGGTTTTCGACTTTCTTGAAGTCAGGATTTCTCCTTCAGACTCTCGGGGCATTCACATAAAAGTGGGCATTTAAATTGTCGTGCGTCTCTTCTTCTGCACAGAACGAAACAACCGCCCGCTTCAATCAACAGGTTTTTATAATGGAGACCTATGAAGAATATAAAAATTTAAAAGCAGTTTATATTCCAATTCATGACGGTAATGACTTTCTCTGTTACCTGATTCTGCAGCCTTCTTCCCACAGTGTCTTCTTCTGCCATCTTGCACACATACACAGCCGCCCTAATTACATAGAAGGAAATGTGATTCATCAGACCAGGTCATTTTCTTCCATTTCTTCCATTGGTTCCGACGAAACGTGTTGATTATAGTGGCTTTCGGTGGCGGGCATGGGTCATTATAACCACTCTGACCAGTCTGCAGCTACTGTTATGCACTGTGTGTGTTCTGACACCATTCTATCATAGCGAAAAATGATGTCTTTTTTTTCTTTTTAGCAATTTATGCTACAGTAGCTCATCCACAGTCCTTTGCTGCCTTCCCACATCACTGACCCTGTCTCCGCTTCATTGGTTGTCCTTCTTTGGACTACTTTCTGTGTATACAAACCTCTGCATCCACCTCCAAGACCTGCTGTTTCGTGGGCGCTGCCACCCACTTTGTTTCGCCATCATATTTTTGCCCCTTTCACATTTGTCCGCATTCCGGCGCTCGTCCATTTTTACTGCTTCCGACACGAGAGCCGACAGTTCGCCCGCTGCCTCATATATCCCGCCCCCTGACAGGTGCCACTGTAACAAGATAATCAATGTTATTTACTTCGCCTGTCAGTGGTTTTAATGCTGTTCCTGATAGGTGCATGTTAATAATGTTTACTGCTGTGCCATCAGGATGGACTTTGCTGCTTTTTGCTGCTTCTGAGTCCAGTTTTTATGTCCAGACTAACCTGCAGATGAGATGATCAACTGCGGGTCCAGTGTGCAATGAAGATTTTTATTTTTGTGTGTGTGTGTGTGTGTTGACGCCATCTGGCTGATATAGAAATACACTTTCCTTCTCACTTTTCTGCGTTCCATGTAGTCCATCAATAGGCTGTCAGTTGTAGCCGGTGCTCACTTGCACATGAAAAAAATAAAGAGACTGTCGTCACAAAGATAGCATCTGAGGAGGCTTTTTGTGACAAAAGAGCTTTGATTCCCTCCCCCATAATACTTTGAAAAGGATGCCTATTCCTGTCTTCCATTTATGTGCATCTCTGTGATGAGGGCAGCTGAATGACACACACACACACTCACACACACGCACATCACACAAAATAAAAAAAAATAAAGCGAAAGCTTGCCCTGATTGCTAGCTTGATTACTTTCATTGATGTGGATGACAAATCGGCATGGTGGCACGACTGGCAAACCAGAAAAAGGCAGCGGGGCACCAGAGTGAAAGGCCTGGGAAGCACTCCTGCATGTCTTTAATTAACATGTGTGTGTCAGGGGATCCTCCAAACATGGCCTTATTGTGCTAAAGTAAATTAGGAAAATGTTAGTCACAGCTGAAATGGATTTCAAAGTTCACGTCGGGCCGCTTTGATGCCACAGATATTGCATCCCTTGCTATAAAACGAGAGCAAATTTTCATTTCTGTGTACATGTGATGATCTGTACTGGATGCATGTCATATTTTCTGAAGGGATGTGATGCTACACTATTTATAGTTGCCTAGTAAAACCTCTGAAACTGAATTTTCCTACTTTCTAACACTAAAACGAATAGAATAGACTAGAATAGAATAGAAATACTTGTTGCTACAGTAGAAAAAAGGCAGTTCCCTTCATTATAAATACAGATAAATAAGCAAAAAAGTGCGGTAAACATTAAGAAAAATATAAAATACAAAATGTCCTATGTAAAAAATGTACAAATGTTCAAGTGCATTATGTACAGTGCAAATAGTGTGCAAGACTAAACCAACAAAAAGGAGGTGCCATTATGCTGCTAATCCCAGTATATGCTGGACACTACAACACCCACCATGCATTTAGTCAAAACTTCAATGTAAGATATTGAATTTGAGATGTTTCCTATTACTTTGTGACCTTTTAGTTTAATGGAAAGGAGGTCTTAATATAATTTTGTTTGTATTGAAGATATCTAGAGTTGGAGATATCAAGAACATTTCAGAAAGGCGCAGGTAAATTATAGATTTATCTGATTATATTCTGCACTAATGGTTGATTCTTACTAGCCAGAATATATGTGAGTTTTCCATTATCATAAATGCGTTTTTGCCATTTTCTAATGCAAATCTATGAAGTGCAAAAACTGCAGATCCGTTGCAAGTGTGATAGTTTTATATTTAGATCCAAACTGTAGGAAGCCTTGTTTCTGCTATTGCATACTGCCTTCTAATAGAAACCATCTGTAACTTAATTGAAGTAGCATTTGTGAATGATTTTTAACTTGATGCAAAAGGCACGTCTATCCGTAGTCTCCTTCTTGCATTAACTAGATTGCTTGATATTATCTTTATGATTTTATTTTATAACTTTATGTGCTATAAAATAGATTGACTTACTGCAAGGCACCTTATAAAGCAGAATTCAGTTGCTGCACATGCGTCTTGCTTATTTCCAGAAAGTTTGGCCTTACATTTGACAGGAGTGTTTTTTCTGCCATAGTCGGTGAGATCCTCTATGTGAAAATCATTAATCATTAATCAACAGTCTGTCAGCTGTTTCCTCTGAAAAGCCAGACGCGGTTTGGACTCGAACAGCCTGTTTTCGTCGCGTAACTTTCACCACCATGACACATTCGGCTTCATTGTTCTCTGTCAGATCTGACTGTTTTCATTTTGTGGCTACCAGAGTCTCTTGTGCACCGCAGGCAGCGAGCGGATTCTGTTTCCAGGTTGTAGTAAGCACAGGACAACGTATGAATAAAAGTAACTGACACCTAAGTCCATGTTAGCGTTTGATTTAAGGCGTATTTACTGACAGGAACATGAATGACTGATTTCATAAGTGCTCGGGAAAGAGGTTGGATTTAAAAAGACGTTTATATACAATTGCTTTTTCTTTTTTTTTTTTTTACATTAGCGATCTTGACTGAAGTCGTTAAGGCCCATTTTTCTGAAAATCCTTTTCAATTTCCACACACTGAAACAGAGCCATTATCTCTCCGGTGTTATGACTCAGCCAGCAGGTGCAGATATGAGCTGCCGCTGTCTGATGGAAACAAAATGTATAAATGGCAGTCAGAATTCTGAAAATCATTTCTCTGACTTTGATTGAAAGCCGATGCTCTTATGCGAACAGTCGCCGCATCAGAGAGAAAGCGATGAAAACCTGCCTTAGCCCCGCTGAAAACCGCTCCTCAGCGTTTTTCATATTTATCCTCGAAAAAGAAGCTGTCTGCACTTGCTTTGTACCTGCTGTCAAGCCATCACACGCATCTGTTTGTACACATTTAAATCTTTTCAACTGCTTTTTTTTCCCTCCCCACCATTTTGAATCAGCTTATTGGCACAGAAAATAGAATATTTCCTGAATGACAAACGTGTGTGAAGCTGTTTTGTGACACTTCAGTTACTCGAGCTCTTATTTCAGCTGCTGTCAGAAACAACATACACACTTCATCGTCTGGATCTCTACCTTCAACTGACATTGCAGCTGCTTTTATCTCCGACACACCTGGCAATTCAGCTCAGCTAAACATAAAACTAAAATTTCCAAAATAAAAAAAAAAACTAATTATGACTTCACACTAAAAGCACTGCAAAGTTTGTTCTTGTAAGCTAGCTTGGAACAGATTTAGCCCTGGGGGGTAAGCGGAAATCTTGGCATTTGAGTGTTTATTTTGGACGGATGCACATCTGAACCACCTTGTCTCACTTCCTATCTGATCGCACAGTTAGTTCCCATCATAAGAGTTTCATTTTAAACTCTCTGTATTTTGTGCTTCAAAATAAATGGAACAAATTCACATGTTAACTCAACATAAAGTTTGCTCCACTAATTTTAAGTGTAAGTTTGCACACCTTGTTTTTTGGTCACATTTTATTTTTAAATTTCACCTTCTCTACAGGTTAATTATTGTTTTTTTAAAAATATTGAATCACATAGGATGCAGGCACAAATTAATCTCACCGTCTGTCGTTGTAAATTAAGTGTTAGTTTCTTCCACTGACTGCTGCACTTTTCTCCGATACTGATGAGACAAAAACCAAGCAAAGTCTGCATAAATATGGTGAATATGTACAGACGGGTGACAGATTAAAGGAAAGCCATAAACCTTTGTGCCGCACAGAGAAAAGGATCGCTGCAAATCAATACAAAACTGTTCTGAGTGATCACCTTTATCCAGTGATGAAACATTTCTGTCCTGATGGGAGTGGTCCCCTTCTTGTATGACAATATCTCCATTGATAGTGGATCAGGGGTCACTGAGCGGTTTGATGCAATTAACATGATGTGAATCATAAATCTTTGGCCTTCACACTTACCGGTACTAGATTGAACCCAGTTGAGCATGGACAGGAGGTTTTGGGCTGACAGCACCATCAGATCTTCAAATGAGGGAATATCTTTTAGAAAAATGGTGTTCAAACCCTCAAGCAGAGTTTGAGAAACTTGTTAAGGCACATTGAAGCTGTTCAGGCAGTAAAAGATGACCAGTCACCCTTGGAGTATATTTTTTCCCTTAATTTGTCACCCATCTGGATTAAATGCGACATTTATGATATTTTCTTCAAAACAAAGTGCTTCGCAACCTGATTCAATCAAGCAACAAACACAAACCTTTACATTTTTTCCACTAAAATGAGCAAAACAGATAAAGTGTAAAGCTCCAACAGAAATGCATCATTTATTACATTTAAGCAGCCCGAGTGTGAGCTTCTGTGTGCAGATCTCATGAATCTGTACACCACTGTGTGATGGCTAACAGTCTCTCCATGGTGATCGCTAATTCCCCACCTCCCAACTTGAAATGAAAGAGGAGAGGCTGAGCCACTGAGCCTCTCTCAAAGCACAGCACCATGGCTACTCACCAGAACATGGCTGAGTGAATAGATGAAAAGCCAAGCATGTCGGGAGCTGATGTCAGTGACAGCTGCACTGAAGCCCCCGTCTACATTTTTAGCTCTTTTTTTGTGGCAGGATGACCCTTGGTTGCCCCGTCTGCTGTTCTTTTTTATTTGAATTTCATGTATATTCTATTTAATGACTCTCAACTCCCTGCTGGCCCTACATATGGCATGTATTAAGTGCCTCTATTCACTGATTTCTGCTAGAGATGGTAAAATCATATGATTTAACTTGAGAGAAGGGTTATTTTTTGTGATATTTTCATGCAAAATCAATTTCTTAACAGGAAACAATGAGAGTGCACCGCTGTCAGTGTTTCACATTTAATTTTTGAAATGCTTACCGTTCTCGCAGAGACCCTGTTAAGCCCCGCTGTTCTAGCTGCTCTGTGAAATATCTTGAGGGCGATTGTTGATTAAGGGCTTTTGAGCTGCAGCAGAGGCTGTTTTAGCACACAAGATCCACTATTGCTCACAGGTTGCCCGTAGGTATGGACTTTTGTATCCATTTTTGGTTGTGCAGAGTCCGTTGAATAGAAGACGATGTATTCTCCTCGAGAGAGCTACAACCACAAAGCTCAAAACATGCGTCTTGGGCTTTGAGCCTTTTTATTTGTATTTATTTTTTGTCTTATTTGAAGACTCGAAGATTTTCCTCCTTGCAGCGCTGCACGAAGTGAAGCGAAATGGACGAGAGAGGGAACAAAACAGAACTGCACATCTTCCAATGATTTCGCGTCGCACGCAATGGGGAAAAAATACAAGAATTCAAATGCTACAACAATTTGAGCATGTTGTGCAGTAGTTTCTAGTGAAAGGACAAGCACGAATCAGTGGGTTGTTATGGGTTCTTTTGCGCTTCCTCCCCCCCCCCCCCCCCTCCCTTTTGCTACAAGGTAAACAAGCAAACACAAAGCTAACAGGCTGGTCCCTGGAGAACTGCCTGCATACAAAGTGATGATAAGTGTCAGCACTGATTTCAGAAGGGTTCATGTTCAGAACCCACCCCTCCTTCACAATCCCTGGGAGTGCCTTTGAGCTACACCGCCGCACTGCATGCTGTGTTACACTCACCTCAAGGGAGGCAAAGAAAAGAATTACACCGTGAGTATTTACATTTTTGCAAGTGAAGCAACTATGGCGCACAGAAAAAGTAATAAGACTTGAAACTTCAAATACCGCCTGAAAATGAGCAGCGGCGGGCTTCAGAACAGGTTAGATTAATGAGAGATAAAAGTGTTTGACCAGCCTGTGCTTTTAATAAGCCGTGCCAAACTATACATATTTCATGTCATCCTCTGTAGTGATGAGATTTAGAGATGGAATGTGCAGAGCCGGTGGACGCGCCGTTGTGTGTCCTTCCACTGCCAGGCAGGAGATTTGGAAATGCAGCAAAGCCAAACAGCTTGCTGAAAAGACCACACACTGTGCTCGACCCTTGACCCGCCTTGCATACTTTGCAGCCCGTCAGCTTTGTCCTTCTTGTCCATGGCATTTACTGGAACCAAATGGCCACGGATGGCTTCCTCGAGATTAAATGTTGACTCTCTCCAAGACTGACAATTTACCTCAGGTTTGCTCCTGACAGCGGGAGATGGTGAGTAAACACAGCGAGCTCCATAAGAGAGGCGACATATGCATGCTTAGGCTTGAGGACACAGCCAATGCAATCATCGCGCCCCCAGCACGGCATCCATCAGCCCGCTGATGGATTCCATTAATAAAAGACCTTTGGTGTTGTATCCTCTGTTCAGCATGTACTCCTTCAGCGCCACCAAAATAATATTGACCTAATCATTCTCCGCCCCTGCAGCGCTGGCTTGGAACCTGAAATACCATTGTTATTTATCCTATAATGAGATGTTGACATTTACAGATAAATTGAACGAAGAGTTTGAACAATAATCTTTTATGAGTACATCGTTAAATAAAAAAAAAAGATATGCAGCACAATAGGCTTTTGTGATTGCTTTACACAATAAACAACAAGTGAGGCCACTTCTTAATTGAAAAGTTCTGCACGCAGCATTTATTTTTCCGTTCGAACAATAAAAACAGTCAAATCTGATCATTGTTTTTGAAACTATTGCTGAACAAAAGAATACAGTCGCTGTACTTTTTGTTCTCCTAAGCTCTAGGTCAGGTATGGTATGGATATTAAAAGTCTCATAGCGTCAAAGAAGTTCCGGCAAACCGTCCGACAACTCTGGAAGGGCGCGAGAAAGGCCTTTGCCCTGACTTTTTTCATCAGCGGTAGTTAGCTGCTGACCTCAGCTGGAGATTGCACAAGTGAAGAATTCCTGAACCCAAATCTCATCCAAGAGGAAGACGTGCTGGCTGACTCTTTGGAAGCCTTACACCCGTGTCCCCAGAGGAGTTTACCCAGTTAGTTAAGAGGCACTGCAGCTGCATGGTGCTGCTGGGAGTGGGGGAAATTCACAGTCTCTGGCTGTTTTCTGGCTGTCATTGGTAACGCGCCTCTTCAGTGTCACTTGGAGTTCAAGCACCTGGAACAGACCAGTGTGACAAGGGTGCTGACAGGGAGACTCCAGCTGACTGATGAGTCCCAGATTCAGGAGGGGAATGTGGCTTCTAGAAAGGTTCCTCAGCTCCTTGCCGTTACATGGACACTCTGTCACCGGAGTTCACCCATTCAGTTCGCATGTGTTCCGTGAAGCTTATTTTAGAGTTCCTTGAGTTTTTTTTCTTGTGTGTATGTGTGTGATTGTAAGAGAAGTATGTGGCATTGAAGCAACTCAACCATGGCTAAAGCTGAAGTTTAATTCCCAGCACTAAAATGAGGGTGTTCTCGGTGAAGACTGTCTATTATTGACAATTCTGTTTCCTTTCAGTGACTAAATTTCAAGGCAGAACTGAGAATGTTCCATTTAGTACTCTTTGGGTCTCAACTGGGACACAGGTGTTTCGGACATATGCAGCTTTTAAAATCTAAATCCTGCCTATAATAAGCTACACAATCTTTCTTTTATTCTTTCATTCAACTTTTAGCAAAATGTGGGAGATGGACATGTTTTACGGGGCTTATTTCAGTTTCAATTTGTAGTGACAGATTTTTGCAGCATACACAGCGATTTGGTGAATTGTGAATACATTTTGTATTTTAACATTGCCTTAGGTTGGCTTTTATGCGAGATAAACTAGTTATTGCCGGGTTTTAGTGTAGAATTTTACAGTTTTTACCAAGTGTCAAGGGTCATTGCACGGTTTTGTTTGCTTACAATGTTGGAGAAGCTATTTGGAACTCATTATGCAACTCATTTTGTCTACATTAAATGAAGCTTCACTACACCAAGCTACTCAAACTTGGCACAAGTACTATGCTACATCATCACCTACTTTTTCTACAATTTCATTTCGCTTTTTATGTCTAATTCCAATCATTTGCTGTGAAAAACACTGGGAACAATCTGCTAACTGTTCCGATGCCTGGAACCTAATATCATGGATATATGGAAGTGCTTCTTGTTTTATTTTCGACCACATTTAAAGCCCTGCTGTGCCTGTTGCTTTAGAAATACTCTGGAAAAAGTAGCTTGTGTGGATGCTGTGGTGCTATTTGATCAGTAAAAGAGCTACTGAAAAGCTGTTCGATGTCGAAAAAACCACACCACCGGCAATGTAGTTGACCTTGTAATGCCGCTACAAACAGCAATGGAACTACTCAACAATGTTTGATTACCTGTGGTGTGATTTTTTTTTTTTTTTGAAACAACAAGCTTCATAAACCAATTCAAGAGCTTTGTCCATGCATTCTTAAGGAAGACTTAATGTGTAAGTATAAAGTCTCAAGTCACAGCTAAGGAGTGGAATGTATTTCCAGTTTTTACTTTTAGGGACGGTTTAACCTCCGTTAATTATTTGCAATCAATGTGTTTACAGCTATTGTTATGTTGTCTCTCCTAAAAGACATTTGTAGAGGTGTACACCCCTACAATTATACATCAAAGGTTGTGGAGGCAGTTGGCTTCCAAAGAGTATACTTTCTCCTTTATGATTGCATTACTCTTTGCTGATGACATAGTGCTGTTAGTTATGAGGCATCCAGCTGCCTCAAGGAGTTTTCGTCGCTGAATTTGAAATGACAGATGAAAGTCAGCACAATGAAGATGCAGTACGGCGCCTGAAGCAATACCTTTGGTCTTCTGTCATGTATCCACTACAACTTTGGCTGTGTTGGTTGTCCTGAGGACTGTTTCTCAGCTGGTGTGCTGGACAAACACGACTGTGTAATATCTTCCCTGGCTCTTACAATAACCCTGATGATGTCATGGCAAAGTAATCACGTTTACCTAATATTGGGCTCGGGCCTGTTCTACAAATTGGGGTCTGGGGTTTGCACCAAGACCATTTAGAAGGCAGGAGGATGTAATGAGAGACTTGCATTATGGGCTGCAGTGTTCTTAGAGCCCTCCAATCTCCTAAGTGCAAAACTTAGTCACTGAACGAACCCTTTAAGTTGGCAGTGTTCCTCTCACAAACATTGGTATTTTGTACCTGGTCCTTTCCAGAAACCATCTGTCTCCAGCCTATTGCTTGCACAATAGGAAAATAGAACACTCCTTGCAAGTTAAAAAGCAACTAAATACATTCAGCTCAATTCGTCTTGATATTACTCATCTGGAGCCAACATGATTCAAAATTCCTTGTAGACTGGAAACACTATTGAAGTGCAGACATTGCTACCTCAGTCGAAGCTTTATTCTTTACTCTTTTAACACCAAATATGAAGAATCAGGCAAAGAATTCCCTGAAAGACCTGCTCTGCACGCTTCGCTATTGAGGTATTTTGTCATGTATGAGGTGATGCGCACTCTGCTAAATGCTGACAGCTATAAATGGTCCGTCTGCCCGTCTTTAGACACCAACAGTGGCCTTCCCCTAAGATATGTCAGTTTCTGTGATCGCTCTGATGCAAACCATGTTGAAGGGATTGATGGCCATCAGACAGCTCAGACTTCAAACAGGATTTTTCAAGGTTGGTTACTTGTCATGATAATTTTAATTTCTTTCTCTTTAGAGTTGCTCAAGGATTATTTTGCTGGAGTTGTACTTTGAGAAGAGGTCTTAAAGTCGACTTGAAACTCTTGACTTGCTCTTCTGAGATTCCTTCTCTGTCATAATCACGTTGTTGTTGAGGGGACTACAAAGACAAAAAAAAAATGTAGTTTGTCTGTCTTCTTTGTAAACCTGCACAGTATGTCTATCTATGGAACATCATAGCAACTCCTATTAATAAGTTTCCTTACTCTAACTACAAGAAACAAAACTTTACTTTTATAATGGCAGCCCACATGCTCCAAGATGATCAACGTTTGATCATCTTCGCTGATATTTGGTGTGTCGCTACATTTAAAGAAGGAAGGTTTATGTGGTCATTAAAAGGGACTGATGTGACAGCGCGGCTCTTGTTACACGACCTCAGCTCCTGCTATTGATCCTCGGAGAACAAAAACCTGTCGGATTCTTTAAACCCAAAGCTACAATTTGCATACTCTCAGTGACAGTGAGAGGGAACTGTTAAATATATTTGAGCTTTAATGCCCAAAAGTCGTGTAATACAGTTTGCCATCCAGTTTCGCAGAGAACATGCGCGTCTTCCAAGCCGTCTGCGCTAGTTTTATTCCAAAAGAAGGAAATAGAAGCATTGAATCTCTTATATTTAAGCTGTGGTTTGAATCTGGATTTTCACCTGACGTACAGTGGAAAGCTTCCATTGCAGCCGAACAGCTTTATGAGACACATTTAGGAAGTTTTGCATGAATCTTTGGCCAAATGTAGATAACAAATGTTTCCTGAGGACCCATTTATCTCTACCCTAATGATGGATTTCTGGACAGAAAACATAAGAAAGTCCATTTGGTGCATCATCCTTGATTTATTAATTCAAACACATTTTGTGATAGCTGCAGCCTGTTTCCTGTGTGAGATGTGTGAGCTTGTTATTTCTGGGCATTTTAATGGAAAATTGCTAGTTTCATTTTTAATGACCATTACACTAGTTAGCAAGTCACACTGCCATTACAGTAAGTGGCAGCATTTCATTTCATTCCATTATTTGTGGCGGAATGCAAATCATGATGGGTTTTTGTAACATAATTCATGCACAAATGGTGCATGTTCTGATCCTTTGATCTGATTTGAATGTTTGCCCAATAAACATAATGTATTTGCCTGTTTTGTTTGGACAAATCAGCCACAACATGACAGTGAAAATTTACATGGTTTGAAATGCTGAATATTTGATGAGATTTCCATTTTCTGAGTACATTTGATGTTTATACAACGTCGTGAATAATGTGAGTGACATGAAATGCACTAAAATGCAAGTTTATATTCCAATCCAGTTCAATCAATTTTGCTTGTTATCTCTGAATAGGTAATGAAAAGCGCAAATCTCACTTATTTAATAATTACTAGTGTAACAATCATGTAAGACAGAAGCCCTCAAGTCACCCTTTGTTATGCCTGGCAATAACACTGAAATATTTAAGACATTTTTGCTTCAGTAGGTTATCTGCTGACTTCTATAGCTGCCTTTTACACTCTCCTTCTTCTTTTTTTTTTCTTCCAATAGCTACACTCAGATGTGGACAAAGGAGATGGAAAGGTGAAGTATGTGTTATCAGGCGAGGGCGCCACTTCCATCTTCACCATTGATGAGAACACAGGAGACATCCACGCTACGAAGCGCCTTGATCGAGAGGCTCAGGCTTACTACACCCTTCAAGCTCAAGCTGTCGACCGACTCACCAACTTACCTGTAGAGCCCCGGTCTGAGTTTGTAGTCAAGGTGCAGGACATCAACGATAATGAACCCAAGTTTCTGGATGGACCGTACCTGGCAGGGGTACCGGAGATGTCGCCCTTAGGTAAGCCTCAGTGTTTGGCTTAAGCATAATCCCAAAACAGATCCCCCTTTATTCCATATTTCCCCCCTATTTCTCCTCTAAACTCTCTCTTCCCTTGCTCTAACATCTGCATCTGATAATTTTCCACTTCATTGAATTCGTCTTCATCTTCCCAGTGTTCACTTTATAAGACCCCATACATGATAATCACATTGTGCCCAATTTAAACTACACGAGGCTCTTCTTGCTCATGAGCCCCACATCAATAGAGGTCCAGGGTAAGCCACTTAGATTCGGGCACCTCTTGGGCAGAGTGTGCCGTTGTCTCGTCCCATTCACTGATCTGTTGATGAAGGATAACGACATAAGGGTTTTGGAGCTCTCGGTTCATTTCAGTTCAGTTGGTAAAAACGTGATTATGTGCCGAGATTGAAATACTAATATTCCCTTGAAACTCCAGCTAAGGAAAGAACATTTTGTTTGGGTAGTACATTTAGTCATTCAAATTAATTCACAAAAGGCATTGAGAATAAAATACCAGAACAGAAAGCTAAAATACAAAGCAAGTAAGAAGTCAAAAACCATAGTTCAGTTCAGTTTTCTTTAAAAGGTGCAACCAGTTCAAAACATGTCACCCCATTGCACTTTATAAAATAAGGTGAAGATCTTACCAAATTTAAACAGAGAAACCCAATGAATACAAAGTTTCATTTAGATTTCCTTTGATAAATATTCAGCAACACTTGGAAGAGACAAAAACAAAAAAACCTTTTCAGGAAAGGATGAAAAATACGTCCAACAAAATCAGATATTTGTACCAAGGTAGCTAAAGTCAGCTTGAAATTATTTGTCTTATTTCTAACAATAACCTGAGTGATCTTCAGGTTTTGTGAGTGGAAATCGGAAATAAACTCACCTGCTGATCATCTTGTAATAGATCTTTTTAAACGGATTTCTATTTAGTCCAGTTAATCTGATATAAAGAAGCTATTTTAAGCTTCAAATTACGTGCTTATTTTCAGCTGCCAGACGTATCTACCATCTATCTACCTATCAAGAGCTGTTCCAATTACTCACTGGCCTATAATGTTTGAAGCCTTCAGTCTTGCTAGCAGCTCTGTCAGCCTATATTTAACTGCACCAGTGCTTTAAGCAAAAATACTAACCTGTGCACACTCACAGTGTCACTTCTCGAAGATGTTTCAAAGTTTGTCATGTTCACCGCTAAAGTTTCGCGGGTTAGCATGCTAACATTTGCTATAATTAAAAATAGAACCAAGCAGATTTAAAGCCAGCAGGAATGTCCTGGTGAGTTTAGTCAAAAGAAATTTAAAATTAGGAATCATGGTGACGCTCAGGGAGAAGTCAGATGTTCGTCAAAGTTAGGCCGAATCATTGTGTGGGGAGCATGAACGTCAAAATATCACCGCGATCAATCAGTCAGTGCTTGTTGGGACATTTAAATCAAAACCATAGACCTGTGCCTCAGTCAGAAAGTCATCAGGATAGATCCTCAGGTAACCATGAATGTCTATGCCAGTCTGTTCAATACCTTATGATAATAGCAAGCAATGATGCTATTACTGCAGTATGACTAATAAGTTGTCATAAAAAAACTAAAATGTCACCCTCATGGCAAGGCTACATCCTGAAAAGTCAGGGTATTAATAAAGTATTGGTAATTCATTTTCTAAAGATCATGAATGTCAGCTTCATTCCACCTCTTCAAATAGTTACATAATAGAGATTTCAGTCTGGACCAGAGTGGTTGACCAGAACTGCCATAGAACTAGTGCAGCTAAAATCATAATACAGGCTAATATAACTGTCCTAAGAACTCTGCACTTCATATTCTGTTGATCACATTAGCATTTATGACTGCAGATATACCTTTTATCTATCTGTTTTTTAAAAAAAAAACACTCCTGAAGGAAACCACCGTATCAGACCTTGTCTGTAACTGGCTGCATGGTCAAGATTTTCCTCCAAGGTTTCAAACAGGTCTCGCCCATGCAAAATATGAGTAGATGCAAATGAGTGACAACAACATCCTGAGGCCATTCAACTCAGCAGGTGTATGAGGATGACAGTGAGAGAGAGAGAGGCTGACCTCCATATTGATAAACCATGGTATGCGCTGTTTGTATGTATATTTATAATATTTAATCATTTTTCCAAAGCTGGCTGTGGTTATTTTTGAGGGCTTGATATTTTGGCCAATAAGAACTGGCTGCTGCCGAGCGTAAAATGCTTTTTCATGCTATTTTAAAATCAACCAGACTCACTGTATTGTGATGTGAAGTCTGATGTGCCTTCATTTACATATTTATCACTTCACATATGTCAGCCCAGACCTCGAGGCCCAGAAATGTTGATGAGTGACGCATGTTTGAAAACTAACTCAAGCAAACTTAAGGTCTGAATCAGGCTGGAAGGCCATGGGCATTTTTTCACCAAATTGGGCTCAGAGTTCATGGTAGCCTGTATTTCCAGGTAGCTGGCTGCAGAAAATGTCTCTGAAAAATGTCTGATCCAGAAGAATACATTTCTGTCCCTCCATTATCCTGCCACTTCACAGAGGCGACACAGTAAGCAGAGCAGCACAGACATCCTTACCTTCCTCCAGCTCCTCCGAGGGGTTCCTAAAGCCCTCCAAGGCATGCTGGGAGCTGTGGTCTAATCACAAGTGAGCTGTGACTTGTGGGATGGAAGCAGAAATGAACTCGGCTGTCAAGAGACAGAAAATGCGAGCTGGGCTTCCCTTTTGATTAAAAAAATACAGCGTTTGAGTTTATTTTAAACCTGAAGAATAGTAACTCAATGGGAACGCACAGTTTTGTTTGCAAATATGCATGACAGGGCACAATGAGCATCGTATAAAAGAGGTTGAGAAGGACTTGACCCGAAACTACATCCACTTAAGTTGGTGAACTAAATATACTGTCATTTCGAAACACTTTAGACACATTCTGGTAACAGTCTGCAGGGAAAACTGCAATAGCAGCTCTTGGCTTCTCTCTAGAGAAAACTGTGTAATTCTGTACTCAAGTAGAAGGACTGAGCAGCAGACAGGAGTTAGGTGGCATCACTGAACACTGTCAGAGCTGTTAGTGGAGCCATGGTGGTCGAGTGGTAACTGAGGAAAAGTAGGGAGTGATCTCTCTATTTTAATGCGTGTTTTGGACTCGTTATAGGAGGTGTGTTCAAGCTAAAACAGGGGTAATCATCTGTTCATTAAAGAGCCCATATTATGCACATTTACATGTTCAAAAAATAATGAATATAATAGATTTGCATGCTTTAATATTAAAAAAACTCATTTTTTCTTTACATTTTGTTGCAGCATCTACATTTACGGTTTTAAATGCTTTGTTTTTGCTCCTCCATCTTGGAAAAAGCTTAGTCTGCTCTGATTGGTCAGCTGCACCATCAGAAGCAAGGCGACTTTGGGTATGCATTGTGAGTTTGTTGATGTAGCTTCAGTAAAAGTTGCTCCAGCAAGGGTATAATGGTAGATGCAAGAAAGCTGCTCATTCTTTGTGTGAAGTTGTGTCAAATTAGCCGCAAGGCAGGTGTTACACAAATGAGTTACACAATAATGTAAATAAGTAACAGAAGAAAACCCCAGATTTAAATGAAGCATTTCACGGGCAGTTCGGGAGCTGTGTTTTCTTCGGGAGAGAATAACTCCCTTCGGCTAGGACTTGCAATTTTGCTGACATTTTACAAGCACAAAAAAAGACTATAACAAGCTAAAAACCCAAATTGCATAATATGGGCTCTTTAAATCTGCAACAAATTCTGTTTTTCGGCCACTTTGGGGCAGTTATTATCACATAATGTGTTGATGTGATTTTAGCAGTTGTGTGTTTATCCATCCGGCGGTTATGGACCAAAACTGGTCGTATTTCAGGGCACCTGGCAAATGTCGTCCTTTTAGTTTGTGTTTGTTCAGTCCCTGCCAACTCTTGAGGGAATATGTTTGTTAGCTAAGGCTGGGTAGCTAGTGTACAGACAGTGAAGCAAAATGATGAAGTTGTTGCCAAGAAAATAAGACGACTAAGAGCAGAAAAATGCAATGTACGACAGCTTCATAGAGCTGAGAGGAGATGTAGAGGCTGGTGATTATTCTTTTGTGCATTAATCACTTTATACAACCTCTTTCACCTATGTAAGTGATTAATGTATCTTTTTTTTTTAAAGTCTCACTGCTCTAGCATTACAGTATACACTAGAGAATCTCACAAAAGCTCATCCTATAGCCCAGCATCACATCAGTATCTCAGACATGCATAACACCATACACATGGAAATGAGTGAAAACCAAGGTGTTGGGGCTTTTTTTTTTTTTTTAGACCGTTCAAAGTCAAAATTAACATTTCAGGAGGAATACAGTGGTGCCGGGAGCCGTTCCAAGGGAAGCAGTGCTTTGCTTACAGCGCAGGCGAGGAGATCTCTGAAGGATTACACAGCTGACTGTCAACAGGGGGTACAGAGCTCAGGCTTAAGGAACCAGAGGATTAGAGTACAAGGACTTGGAGTCTCGTGTCCAACCCGAGATAAGACAGCAACTTGGTGCATCAGCCACAGAGGAGGACGCGTTCCCACCACGAGTTGCAGGGTCACCCCCGCCACTTTATTTACTCCGCCGGCACCTGTGAAAGTCTACATCACAAGTGGCTGCAACAACAGGAGAATAATGCATCGCTGTGTCTTTGTAAATATCTGCTCAGAGCAATTATCAATGCCGTAAAGAACAGGGAAGGGGCCAAGCACTTCTTGTCCTCCATAATTCCTTTATAGATGTCTTTAAATCATTAATGGTTGCCGCTTTGCACCGCTGATGAATGGGTTCAATTTAGAGGAAATCATGAATTTAATTAATTAAAGTAATTAGAGGCAGTGCTCGTCCATACACACTGAGACCTTACGGCCCGGGGTTCTCCGAAGGCTTTTGTCTTAATCACGGCAGGGATGTCAAATAAAAGACAAGAGAGCTTGAGGACAGTTGGAGGTGTGACAATCATGAGACTTGGCTCTCTCTCTCTCTCTCTCTGACTGCACAGCGAAGGGGCCAAAGGAGCAGTTCGAGGGCTCATTACAAGCGTCGGGAATGTAATGTCAACCCAAGGCCACAGCTCTTGAATTTACTACTCACCAGTCCTATATCCAGCTGTCATAGTTCCTGTCTAATTCATGAGAGCACAGGATGGGACAGTCATTCAGTTCTGGAAATGAAAAAGGCGTTCCGGTTTAGGGAAAGTCGATTTAAATTGTTTTTTGTCATCCCAAGCGGAGGTTTGGTGTCATTTTTGTAGTCACTTTTTCATCGTGGGCTGTAAATATACACTCAGGTAGACTTTATGCAACACAATAAAACAAGTCTGCTCTATTTTTACAAAGCTCTGATATGTGTAAATTCACATACATGGTGACCACTGAGGAAGTGTGCCCTTCCCATTAACATACATTAGACAGGCAGAATATTACAGGCATGTCTGAGTATAATGCAATCCAGTACAGCATGAAACATGTAATGAAAGTAACACTTATATGACAGCATCAAATCAACTAAACATTGTAGGCGTCAGAAAAGTCGACCTAAAACAGTGGAAGGCATGAAATCGGCAGGCATTTTCTTTAAAAGTCTTGAAATTCATTCTTTTGCTGTTGCAAATACACGTGGATTGAACTCTAAGCAGTAATCCCTGTTCCTCTGAAACAGCGGGGAGCAGGTGTGAATGTGCATGAATACAATCAAGTTAATCAGCTGTGGCAGCGTCGAACGCTCATAAAAGGCCTTGGAAAACGGCTGGGCTTAAATGAAATGTTTCATTGTGGATTTTGCCGAAATTGTATGTGTACAGTATCATTTTTCAGTCAGATTTGTTCTCTTGGAGTCTCATATTTGTGATTCTGGGTGGCCCAGTTGAGATTAATATATAAAAAAAAAAAATTACATCCTGGGTCACATTTCTCAATTTTTTGATTTCGTTATTTTGCATTGTGAGTGTGCCCGACAGTTGCATGGCAGCCTGTATATGCAAGAAGAATACCGGTCTCTGTGTCAGATTACGCATGCCACATTTATTTTCATTACTGGCAGATGACAGTTGTTCACCGAAAGATACGGAATTGATTAGGAAGCCTGTTTTGTACACAGCTGCGGAGAATGAATATAAAAAAACGGCAAGATCTGATCCATCACGTCGATGAAGACGGACAAATATTGAAGGGACACTGACGGGGCTAATTGAGTAGCAGATGACAGCCTGGTGGAGCAGAAAGAATCTGTTCGGATTTCAGGGTGTTCATCATCATCATTGTGTGTGTGTTTTCTTTCACTTTTTTGACATCCAACTTCACCCAGCTGGTGTTACCTTTCATTTATTGTTAGGAGAGGATTTTTCCTGGACTCGCAGGGCAAGCAACCTGTAGAAAAAGGCTAAAAAAATAAACCCCAAGTCCATATTGAATGTTAATTTACCGCCTTG
Source organism: Acanthochromis polyacanthus (assembly GCF_021347895.1). Taxonomy (NCBI): domain Eukaryota; kingdom Metazoa; phylum Chordata; class Actinopteri; family Pomacentridae; genus Acanthochromis; species Acanthochromis polyacanthus. Next base: position 24,370,561 of record NC_067132.1, on the reverse strand, counting down.
TCTGCTGCACCATGTGTGAAGTGATTTTAACTATCAACCTGTAATAGAGATCCAGACGTCGCCCGGGTTCTCTTTCACACAGTCATCCTTTGACCTTGGTGTTTTAAACTACCTGTAATATAACCTGTCATGACTAAGAGGTGATGATATAATCTAGGTGTCCTTCTACAAGCGGCCTGGTGATAACTTCTCCAGCTTCGCCAAGCTTTTTCTTTTTTCCCCCTTTCGTCTTGCTCTCTCTCTCTCTCTCTTATATTGTTCACATCCAGGGCCGCAGCCTGTTAATTCTGCTTTATAGCCAGAATGGAGAACTCTAATCTTCAATTTCCATGATCACTTCATTCTGTAAAAGCCTGTAAAATACATCTCATGTTAGAAAGTGAGATTTTTACTGGGATGTTTGCTTCGGCGTAAAATATCACCAACTTGTAAGACAGCACTTTCTGTCATACGCTACAATACGGGCCCCGAGCGTTGCCAGATGTGTGCATGTAGCAGTTAAAGTGAAATATTCAAGCATCAAGCTGCTATTCAAGCTGAAAAAGACACATATCGGGAGAATGTGAGTTTCCAAGGTTATTTTAACAATGTCTACCGTTGATGATTTCACTACTGCCAAGTGTGAGACTGCTGTAGGCGTCAGCTTTAAGAGCAGCACTGACGTACAGTCTAAAAGCAGAAAATAGCCCCAGCCATAAACGGTTGTTTGTGGTGATTTCAAATTTTATTAAATTGCTTTTCCTCTCCGTTATCAGATGAATCAATGCTTTGCCCGAAAATTCGTTTCACCCCGAAAAAACAAAAATGCAACCGTTCAGCGAGCCCGGATGAAACAAGAAGCCTCATTCACACCGTAATGAATGACCTATTGAAATTGATTGGCACTGATTGTCGATGATTATGTTTTATTTATTTTTTGCCTGTGAAATCTTCAAACGCTTCTCCGCTTTACCTTCTGAGCCACGGCTGTCAGCTCGAGTCACATCAACCCGCCGTTCAATCGGTACATTTAAAGGGAAGCGCAGAAGGAGTCATGTCTGATGTCTTGTGCCTCGGAGGAAGTGTGGGAGAGGACAATGCTGCACTGCACGCAGAAACAACAGTTGTCAGTTGTCAGCAGAGTTCACAGTTGAGTTTGAAAACAAATTTCCTTCTTGTAGGCTGCAAGGACGTTTTGGGATTTGGGGGCACTGCTGGGCACTACAACAAAATCCGACTTCATATCTTGGGTTTTATAACTTTATCTGCAGAGCTCCACTACATAATGTCAGTGGCGTCCCCTGAGTCTAATGTGCGATAACTGAATGGCAACAACTAATCCGTCTTTACTGAGTCACAGCCCGACAGAAAATACAGCAGTTATTGCACTTAGTAGGAAGAAGACTTTGCTATCGCCGCTAACTGGCTTGGTTCTGTAGCTAATAGCCAGATGATGGTGTTGTTAGCGAACAGATGTGCCCATTATATAATGCTAATGCATTAAAGTGGAGTTGCTGCTGCACTTGTGATTTTGAATTAACTAAATAATTATTAATTTAAAGCAGACCAATCAGACAATGTCACAGAAGCATAGGTAAGGCAACAGATGTGATATACTGTACTTAGGGTGTCGAGCTGGAGCTAACCTGCAGCACCTGTTCTTAGTTATGCTTTTAAAGCTAACAAATATGTAGATACGACATAATCTGGATGAAAACAAGAAGAAAGAATGCACATTTATGCAGTAGGCCTATCAGCATAGATGTGGCAAGTCAGTCCAATCTGGTCTGGTGAATGCAGATTGCAACTTGCTATCCGTGCAACTTCTTTTGTTGGTGCACCAGCAAATAGTTTAGATGCACAGACATTCTTATTTACAGTGAATTATACATGTTACCTTGCTTCTTCGGGAGCTTTTACCGCACTATGTTGACTGTAAACTGGGATAAAAGTGCAGATAATGAGAACATAAGAATGATCTTGTTGCCTAAATCTGATAAAAGGCAGCTTTTCTTTGGTTATAACATAGGCAGCGTTGAATTTTATTAGAATTTCTGACTCCTCACTGCTTCAGTTTTCTGCTGCCGTCCCAGCCATGCTTTGTCCGCCCTCTTTGCAATGAATGCAATGCATAATGTTGGCTGCTCTATCTCATCCCTGTGTTTCCCACAGGTTGAGAATTACTTGTGGTGGTGGGTGGCGTGGCGTGACTGATGTGCATGCAGAGACTCATGCAGTTTAGAGGGGGAGAGTGTAACTCAGGTTGTTGGCTGAATCAATAATTCACAGAATGTCCCCTAAACTCCTCACATGCAGTCTGTCGGGAGACGCCACGATGTACAGATGTTCGCTCACATGTGTCGGTCGACGCTACTGGGAGGCTTGGCACAGAGAAGCTTCTTCTCCTCACCCAGTTAGTGCAGAACAGATGACTCAGACTGATGTGTACCCAAATGCTAGTTGGTTTAAAAAGAGTGAAATAAGGTCAACAACGTCAGATTTCTAAGCTGGAACAGTCATTTTGTGTGTCAGGTCAGGCCACACAGAGACACTTTTGGAACCCTGACAGGTAAAAGCAGCAAAATCCTCTTTTGAGATTGCAATTTTGACGTGAGCTTATAATTAGCATTGCAAATGTGGATAAATAACTGAGATATATGACTGACTATAGCTTTCCAACACGGTGCCACTGACCAAAGCAGCTCTTCTACTTTCCAGTCATAACTGGATTTAACTCTGATAATAAAACAAGCAATTAATTAAGTCATCTTGCGAGGTTTGTGACCCTTAGACAAATTTATCCACTGTTTAACGGCCACTTTTCTGGTCACTGGTAGGGGCCTGGCTCCAAAGGGCGGGAGTTGCTATGGAGATATGAAGAGATTGCTTTAAAGGGGACTCTGGGTGGGTCTGTTGACTTGTCTTCTGGCCAATGAAGTGAACTGGTGCGTCCATGCAGGTTTGATGAGTTGGAAAAAATGGTGAATACTGTCTGTAGCTTTAGCAGTATTAACAATTAATATGTGATGTTAGTGGAAAGTAACCCTTTAGAACCACTTGATTTCTCATTTAATAAGAAATGTTTTATGAAATTGTACCTGGTTCTAAGTGTCTGGCTTAGGTTTTGCATTGCAGAAACCCACTGGACCGTATATCTTAATGACATTTTGAGTTGATAAATCAGGGATTTGACAAATATTTCAAATTAATGCGCCACTGAGATTAAACGTCATTTGACAAGTGTTTTTGGAAGTAACACCTTTAAAAGTCTCTTGGTCTTTCCCTTTTAATATGAATTCCCTAATGCGTCTCTGCCTATGATACCAAATACCTGCATCTACAATAAAGGAGTTTGACCATTTTAAAGGTAAAGCATTAATTCATTGAAGCTGAATGGATTACAGGCCTGGAGTATCCTTTTTAGATAAATAACATTATTTAGGTTGTTTTTTTTAGGTCAATTTCTAAAAGATCCCTTTTCACTCTACTAAAAGCAATGCAATTCATCCATCCAACTACACGATTAAACCACAATATCCTCCTGACTCTGCACTCATATTAGAATTTGAAAAAGCACCCTAAACAACAACAACAACAACAATCCTTCTGAAATCCTTCTTCTTGCCTTCAGATATCATTTGGTTTTCATCGTCGCAATTTCCCTTCTGCAAAACAATGTCGTCTCTAGAAGATGTTTGTGAGCCTTCAATCAGCGAGTGAATGAGTTACCATCTGTGCATGCTAATACAGATTTTAATAAATAAAAAAGCTACTTAAAAAGGAAGGTAGAAAGCAAAAATAAAAGGTTTTCCCAAACCTGTTTTCTTCTAAAACTTTCTGTCATAAAAATCTTTCATCTAGTTTTATTGAGCCCTAATTAGTACAACACAAAGGTACAGTGTCCTCCTACGACATTGCTGGGGGGGAGATGTGCACTCTTTGACTTTTTAAAAACCACAATAAGTTGCAGTTTTTGGATGACATGGGACACATAGTAATTTGTCTTTCTGGCTGCAGAAATGGAATCAACAGATTGAAGTAACCAGGAAAGATGCTGCTAACTGATCTGCACAAGGCAAATGAAAACAATGGCGCTGGAACGATCTCTAAAGGAGAGGAGATGCACTTTAATCCTGCTGCAGCATCCCCGCATATTATGGCAACTACTGAAAGTGTGATTTGTTTAGCAGCTTTTGAGGCCAAGAGCAAGAACACGACACATGTCAGATGTTTTGGTTCTGCTGAAGATCTCTGAGAAACCGCCGCTTTAAACTCGCTCAAGACATTTTTGTACAAACACGAAATACAAAAACTAAAGTAAACACCAGCCCTAGTAAAACAAGACAGTGTAAAGACTAATGAGATTATTTACTGCCTCAGAAGTTACAGTTTTCATTGCCTTTCTCTCTTTTCCCCCCCGCTTTCAACTAGAATTGGTCACACGCTCTGTTGATATGATGACTATGTCCACATTTAGCTCTGTTTGACTTGGCTTCTGGATGTTGTCTTGGAAACTAATGAAGGCCTGTCTGCCCACAGGAACCATGGTGGTGCAAGTGGCGGCCACAGATGCAGATGACCCAACATATGGGAATAGCGCCAGGGTGGTCTACAGCATCATCCACGGACAGCCGTACTTTTCAGTGGAGCCAAAGACAGGTAGGTGCAGACATTTGCTCCCACTGGTTTCCATTTAACACACACACATGGCCACAGTGCATCATTTGAGCATCTATTTACTATATGCACAATTTTCTGCCAGTTTTGAGACTTGTGCTTGTGCCTGGGCTCCTGACACTGATTTGAAGTGGGCTGTATTTTCAGATTCTGGCTTCATTTTTGTGAAAACCTGATGACTGATGAGTTTTGGGGGTTATTTGCTTATGTTGCCCAACCGCCATCAATCAAATCTGATCCAACTGCAACCACAGAGGCCTCATAAAGCAGATTGAGTTTTTCACTTTTAACATATTATGCCACATTTCAGTACTTTCAATTTAGCTTTGCGGTCTTTAGCAATGTCAAATTTAACAGCAATGATAAAGCGTAGTTCTCCTTTCTTGTCCAAATGTGACATTCGTTGCCTACAACTAGACGAACGAAAGCGTTACCCTCAAAAGATGCAAGTGTTTTAATCAGTGTGATGAATTCCCTCTTAAAATTAAAATATAGTTTTCCACATTTAATGTAAAGCACATTTACTTTTAGTGGTCATTAAATTTGCCTTGTCTTTGTATCCTCTGCCAAACAGTGGCCACAAGTGGCAATTATGAGATAAAAACACTCCGGGTGCTTTTCATTATGCTAACATGTCTCCTTGCGTCCGTCACTCTTAGCATTTCCAAGCTTTCCTTAGCTCTTTCTACCTTTTAAAGGTAGGGTACATCTGTGTTTCCTCACACTAGCCTCCTCTCTCATCTCCTCGAGGTGCGTTTTAGGGATTTAAAGATCCTACATAATGACAAAGGGCAAAACTTTCCAGGTCGTTGGAGCAGAAAGGACGCGAGGAAACAAATTAGCATTATAAAAACCACCTAGTGAATTTTTTACCCATTTTCCAAAATTTCCTTGAGTAGTTTTCTGTAAAAAACACATCATTAGTTGACCTGACTGAGAGCCGGTGGGACAGGATCACAAGCATGAAACGTCAAACATGTCTCTTTGTGAGGGTTCGCTATGTTTGCTGCTTATAAATTCAACTCTGTTCTATTTTGTTTAGGCTTGTTCTCCTTTATAAAATAGTGTAAAGTACAGGGATTGACTGAACATGGCAGTGAGTTATGACAGTCAGCTATGCTCCCAGACTGAAAGGTTCCATATGGTGAAAATCTATTTTTATTGTGTTTGTTGGTTGTTATAAATGTAGAGGTGTAAACTAATGCTGTTTGCAAGGTGAAACTTTCTGAAAGAACTGCTGCCTTACAGCCGGCCAGGTTTGTTTACAGTCTTGAGCTGCTTCGGCTAATTGAAAAATGTCTCAGCCACAAGCAAAGCATGCCACATACTTTGCTGTTGACTGCAAGAGTGAATGCAAGGATCTTTCTTTGGGATGTTCATCACAGATCGAGATCAGAGCCTATCACAGAATTTAAGTAATTGATGTTGGCACCAATCTAAGCCTAATCCTTTGTTTGCCTAAGTTGTGACAGAATACTTTGCAAAAACCTGACCGGAGGACATTAGCGTCACAGAAGTCTCTGTCATGGTGCTTCTTGCGAGCCAAATTCCCCCAGTGCTCTGTGCTTGCCAACATGGAACAGCCCAAGGCTCATGAAAAGGTTAATGGTTAAAGAAAAGGTTAAATGCAGAAACATATTTTTTAATGCATTGCTAAGCTGTTCAGTTGCCAAGCATATAGAATAGTATTAATCTTAATATATTTGAATGTTTCGTTGAAAAAAATGGGTTTGGATTTGGACTCGGTAACAGCAGATGCTAAATATCAAATCACTGGGATCAGATGAGGGATATAAAGGCTTGATCTAGACATTACTAGTCTTGATGCAGTCTCAGCCTCTCAGGAGCTGGAGGTCCAGTGGATTGCTTTTGTTATTGATGGAAGTGTCTCCACAACAATCGAAAGTCCTTTGTGTTACTGTGTTGTGTGACTAATGTAGCAACCAGTGCCACTACCAGTTAGTTTTGATAGTATGTCCACAGATTGAAAAAAAAAACTTTCAGATGATTTGGAAACCAGTAAACAAGGACTGGGTAGTTTAATGTTGCCAGTTGTGCTTACAACTCAGTAGCATTGAATGACCTCAATTTTTTTGATTAGAAAAATAGTTTTGTGAACATTTTATTGCACAGGAATTCTGCCTTTCTATGTGTTTTCTTTCTTTCAAGAGGTATTTAGTGGGCTTTAACCTTGTACGCATGCAATTCTAGTGCCTGGTGCAGACACTGAAACACCACTGACTCACTAATTTTGGCATCGGCAAATTAATGAAGGTTGCACTAAAGCTGGAGAGAAGGCGGCAGACAAGCGAACTTTAGCAAGTGTTGCCACTTAGTATGATGAAGATGATAGCATTCACATTAGAAAACAGTTAAAAGTCAGAGAAAACGGCTAAAATGAGCTTCAGCATAAGATGTAAGGTGGTTTGTTGACTTGTGGGCCGTTTTATCCTGAGAAAGTGCAGCGGCAGTCCTCGCTACATCTTCATAGCTGGCTCATTAGCCACTGCCCTGCCGAGGCTCGGCTACTTCATGCAAAGCACTCTTGCAAGAAAACAGGGAAATATGGGCCATCCCATAATATTAAGCTTCATCCTCTGCTTCGAGAGCAACACACACACAAATATAGGCTGGGATTTTATGAATGTAGTTCTAATTCATGAACTGGTGAAAGCCACTGCAATGCAGGGATTTATGTCGCTTATTTTTCACACTCAGGCAGACACAGAAATAAGAGGGAGCCTCGACAAAACAAACTCCAGCGTGACCTGTAAAGTTCACTGTAAACATCCAATAAGTCTAACCACCGGAAGAAAATGGAGCATTCAAGAAAAATAAATGTGTATCACAAGAAAGGAAATAACTATATACTGTATGGCATAATGGATGGGGTGTCTGAGAAGGATACGATGTTGTGAGCATCAAAATTCATCAACACATTTAGCTGTGAAGCCTGCACACTATCACAGAATTTCAATGGTATTTTTTACTTTCCGGGGACCTTCAACTAATGAAGCTTCCCGCTGCAGCTTTCATTAGCAAACATTTTCATGTTACCATGTTTTTGGGTGAACATTTACATGTTTTATACACTCTAAATGAAAAAGTTCCTCACTGATACTCTTAAAGCTCCAGCAGTTCCACTGGGACCACTCTGAGGCTGGCAGTCTTTGATTATAAGTGAAGTTCTTCGTGTTTCTTAGAAGCTAAAACTTCTGTGGGCTAATTAATGTGTTAAAATGCTGTGATCACCTTCTGTAAGATGAGTTGAGTTTGGAACTTCTGGAATTTATGCTTCAGTGTTTTTCTCGTTTCCTTTTCTGCCGTGAATGCAGCTGGTGATCAAGGGTTTGACATCCATGGATGTTGGTTGATCTGATCCTTTGCCATCTCTTAAGCTAAAAAATAGCTCATATCCTGAATAAATTAATCTAAATTTAGCCTAAGGCAGACTACCTCCAATTTTAGTTGATACTTTAGAGTAGTTAGCAACGTGCATGTGTATGAAATCACTCAAGTAATGTCTTAAAACACACATTTTTAAAAAAAATTCCAGTAACATATAAACTGATATAGTTTATATTTATGCTTTAGTGAACATTTTTGCTACTTCTCTGCTTTCATTTCACGAAATGAAGAATCCAATGTCATCGACCACCACATTTATTTGATTTAGAGCTGCACAATTTTCCAAAAAACTGACATTGTGACAGTTTGCTCTTTGGAAATATACATTGCAATATGAAAAATGGGGGTTTTGTTGGATATTGCATCTCCTGAAAAATGACTCTGTTGAAGTGTGAAACATTTGGAACCTTCCTTGTACAATGTAACACTGGCAACAGCATCCAAAATACCTTTTTGATTTGGATGCCATTCAGATTTGACTTAATCATGCAGAGATTTGTGATGCTGATTTAAATGGTCAAACAAATCACTCATTACCTTGTGTAGTGGCAACATTTGCAAGTCAGAAACAAATTCGGACTATCCAACAACTCTTAAATCAGAGTAAATTCTATTATATCCAACTTCTCTTATAGGTTAGTTACAGAAAATGAGAGCTATTTGTTTTTTTAATCAAGAAAAAACAGCAAACATTGTTGCCTGATGTGTTAATTTGCCTTCCTTCACATCACATCTCCTGACTGTCGTGCTCATTGCAGTGTTAATGTTAAAAGGATACACTGTGCAGCCCTAATTTGATTTGCACAAATTAACTTTTAATGCTATTTAATCACCATCTCTTGCCAGAACAAGCCAACACTTACAGCTACAACACTATGAAGTGAAGTAAAGATATTCAGAAGATTTTGATGCTGCTTAGTTTAGAACAACATGCTGCAAACACAATGTGGACAGCCGATATTATCACAAAGTTAAAGAGACATAGAGGATGTGTTTAGGAACACATTAAACAGATGATACAATATGATACGATACAATGTGATAAGGCTTTATTAATCTCACTGTGAGGAAATTTGCATTGTTACAGCTGGAAAGTTGATAGTGCAAATATTTAATATCAGTAGAAAAGGAAAAATTAACCACTAGATAATAAGATACTGAAGAAATAGCATTATTTGGATTGTAAATCCAAGCTTTAGTCTCCGTTTTAGCACAGATTTGGTCGCCACCGCCTCCTAAGGGACATAACTTTAGCTGGTAAATGTTCTTAAGCATGTCTTTTGTTGAATATTCTTATTATTTTTTAGCTCTGTAGCGGAAAACCTGTTCGTTTGCAGTGGTATTCCAGCCTAAGTAGGCACATGCACTCTCCTGTTAGCTCTGGTTTAGTTTTCTCCAAATCCTTCAAGGAAAAAAATATGTGTCTCTTTAGCTGCTAAACGCAACACAGTATTTGCTAACACTGTCTTTGCGCTGCCTGTCTCTTTGGCACTGAGCAGGTAGTGTACAGTGGGCTTTTAGAGCTTTGTGTTCGGATAAAAAATGGAAGTCACTTTGGGGGAAAAGTATTTGCCGAGTGAATTTTAGGTTTAAGCATGAAGAGTTGCTTAGCGCAGCTTTAAGCATAAAACAAAGCCCACAGATAAACCCCCGCATTGGTGCTCTTTCTGTAGTACAACGGCTGGTTTATTAACCTGTCAAACAAGTACACACACACACACACACACACACACACACAGTCAAACGTACACTCAGATACAGCCCTTGGGCCCCTGCCAGCGCCTCGCCTTGCTGCTGCCCATCTCCGTCTGACCACGACTGATTATACTTGGCTCCCTTTCCATTCACGTAGAAGGTGATTGGATCTCACGGTTATGAGATGCAATATTGGTGTCAGAATTGAATAGCATGGATGGCCGTCAGAGGGGTGTGACTCCATGTGGGACTCGATGCAGGGAAGCATGAAGACATGTTCTTTTGTTTGACAGGACTAACCTTAATAACAACCCGCTGCAAAAATAAAAAGAAGACTTATAGTACAGTGACTTGTGCGTCAAGGAGAAGATCCTGCACTCTTTCATAGCAGCATTGTTAATGTCTACAAGTCTCTATTGGTTTATTGATGATTTTCTTACACTTTAGCCCCTTATATTGCTCCCTGAAAAAGTACGAGACACAACTGTAATTGAGAGAAATATGAGGAAGTGCTCACTTGGTTACCTTCGTCTTCATCTTCATTTAGTTTCCTTTCAAGAAGAACTTCCTCGGGGAAATAAAAAATTACGCCGCTACAAAATGCTCTGCCGGTTATCTGTAAAAACCAATCCCGTCGTGTCATCAACTTTGCACGCAAACCTGCCACTTTTCGTATTTATTGTGTCCATTTGAGGTTTATTTCTTTGAATTATTTGCGAAGAATCTCGCTTTTAACTGATTACATTTGGGAAAAATGTCAGCTCGGGATTAAATGGCTTCAGCTGTTTTAGATACCCTGTACATCCTAATTTCTGCTACTTTAAGCCTTAAAGTGGCTTAAAATTCACTAAATTTGATTATAAAGAACTTGAATAAAAGGGGGGCTTCATTTATCATATAGCTCTGAGTAAAATATACAAAGCTGGCACAGGACTGATGGAAAATTTGATCGCTTGCCTCTGGCAGTTTTTTTAAAAAGTTTGCGAGAACACTTGTGCCCATCAATGACTCTTGAATGAGATTTCATGAGATCAATACCAATTAGAGCGAGAGAAGACATTTACTTAAGTGATGTTCAAACAGCATGTCTGCCCCATAAAGTCCCCATTATTCTCATATCATGTTTTTTTTTAGACTCTCGGCTCAATGACTGGAGCTCACGCTTTCACGGCCTCAGCTGACGATTTTCATTAAGCTAAGTGGATTCTTTTAATCCCAAGGTTGATATTTCAAAAGCTTTAATGGGTTATGATTACTTGCTTTAAGTGGCCTGTGTTCTCCTGCAGTTGATTGTGACACTAACCAGAGTTAAGTACATTTGCACATGGGTACAAACTGAACGGCATTAATAATGAGAAGCAGTCGGCTTGTTGAATGAGAATCGAAGCGGAGGTGTCACCAAATGTGAGTCTACCTGCACTTTTTGTATTTTGTAATGAGTTGTCAGGGTGTTAAGAAGTTTTTAATTGCAATCTTAGATGCCCTTAAAAAATGAAATATAAACTTGACATACAGCTGAAAAATGTATCACAATAAAACAGACCTTGATAATTATTGGCAGATTTTAATTATCTGTTTACTGGCAGAAACTAAAAAAAGTTTTATTTCAAATTTAAGCATCTTACTTGAATGTAAGTTTACTGAATGTAAACACTTCAGCCAATTCTCCAAGGTGCACAAGTAATAATTTTAGTTTTAGCACAGCCATGAAAATCGCACAAACCACATTTAAATAAAGAAAGATCAAGGAATGATGCATTTTACAGAAAGAAACCACTCTACTTTGCTGAGGTTAAGTTTCTGAGTAGCTGTTGTGAGCCAGGAAGGAATCACGCTTGAGATTTGTTCACCAAATTTTCCGTTATGTGCTTTGATGCCAGTTTGCATCTGTTGCCTTCAAGTGAAGCTATTGAATATCCTATGAAACAATTCCCTTCTTGCTTTGTTTATGTCTATTCCCAGGACATATCATTGTCTTTTATATGTAGGCATAAGCACTTAAATGCATCTTGACACTAGTGGACTGCATTGGGATTCAGATCCCACAGGCCCCATGACATACCTGCTCCATTTTCCAGAGACAAAGTAAGAAAAGATGCCTCTTCCTGCAGATATTAAACAAGACGATATCCATCCATCCATTGTCTATACATCGCTTGATCCTCATTAGGGTCGCAGGGGGACTAGAGCCTAGCCCAGCTGGGTTACGAACGAGTCACCAGAGTATCACAGGACTACATATACAGACAAGCACGCTCGATTTCACAATTTAGAGTGACTAATTAACCTCAGCACATTTCTGGACTGTGTGAGGAAGCCAGAGAACTCGGAGAAAACCCACACATGCACAGGGAGAACATGCAAACTCCATGCAGGACGGCTGGGACATAAACCAGAGTTTTTCTAGCTGCAAGGCGAAAGTGCTAACCACCAAGCCACTGTACAGCCCCCAAAATGATGTCAAGAAATGAATAAAAAATGTGTATTTACTGCCTTAGAATGACTGGAATTCTCATGAATGTAGTTGTTTTCTCACCCGAATGTGTCTCATTGTGATTTCTATACAGTAAAATATCTCATTTTTCCTGCCGCGCAAGAGACAAAACATAATCAGTGGAACTCTGTATTGTGTTGAGTGTTTGTAGGTGCAGGCATGAGTGGACACACACATTGTGCAAATGAGTGGTAATGGACAGAAATCAGCAGGTACAATTAAGAAAGCAGGGATGACGCTTGACACCATTTTAGTGTTTTTGATTTCGTTATATAAGGAAGTTTCTTGTGATTTCTTTTTAGTACTCTGTCTTGAAAGTCTCCATTTAATATCAGAGGATATGCCTAAACAGCAGTTAACTCACCGTCTGAGGGATATATGCATCTAAAATGTACAGTACAGTGTAGCCCAAATGATTTTAAAGCTGCAATATGTACATTTTAAAACACAAATAATACAGTTGTGCTTTTAAAAATAAAAAATGTCCAATCTTAAGCAATAAAATGCACCCCTGTTCAGTTTGATACACTTGGAAGTTTTGGTGCCACAGCTTCACTAGCTGCATTATAACCAGTGGTGGCTAACATTAGCTAACTTAAGATTAAGTTCACTTCCGTGCTGGAGCTACTAATAGACACTACAAGTAGCATTCTCTCCATAATTACCACTTGCTGCCATAGTGGCTGCTAGAAAAATAAACCAGCACATTAATGAACTGGGCAGACATGCATCATCTGTGGGTATAGAAAGCAGTCAGCTAGGAAATTGATTGTGCAATACGTCCTTTACGTTGGAGGGCAAAATAATATGAGCAGAACTGCAAACTGTGGTGTTGTAAAGTAGCATAGAATTAACACTGTAGACAAGAAATTAGCATGCTGTTGCATTAGCTGCATGAAAAGTGGCTTGTCGAAGTGATAATCTCTTGTACTGAGGGTAACTTTTGCTCCACAGTAGTCAATAAAAGTGACACTTTTGCAAAAAAAAACAACTAATGAAATACGTTGAATCTGAACATTGCAATAATAGCACAACTAGAGCCGAGTGTTTGTAGTCAGTGTATTTTATCGCTCTTGTCAGTTCCCGTTTTTGAATTAGAATACTGTGTTCCTTCATTGGCATTTCATTCTACAGGTGTAACATCCTGATCTCACCTCCAGTGCAAACTGGCTGTGAAGGGGACTGGTGTTGTTTGTGTTCACTGTTAGTTTTTAACAGACTGTCAATACCATGTATCTTACAGAACACGCTCCGGAGGTGAGACGCTAGCGCTCAGACAGCAGGCCACGATTGAGTGTTGTGGGATGAGCGCTGTGCTTCTGTCTTTGTAAGTTACTAATTAGTCCCATTTGCAGCACACGCCTGGGCCATAGCAGAGGGTGACTTTGACAAAGTGCCGGCGCTGAAATACACTCTAAGCTCCGCGCTGCTATACGGCACTAGCGATTAAGTGGCAGAGGGCTAATGGTCGGGGGGGAAGGAGGATGCGTGTGACCCGGTGTTAGGTGGGTAGCATCCTGGCTCCCTTTCGTCTAACAAGTCTCTTTACTCCGGTTCTTAATCCCAAATTGAATCTACAAGGTGCCTTTGGGAAAAGTACTTAATCCCGAATAGCTCCAATAACTTCCAAGCAGTGCATAATGTCGGCAAAATACATAAGTTGCCGTGCCTAAAGGTGCTCAGTTAAGAGGGTGTTTTGTAATATATATTGATTGATAGCTTGAAGTTTAGTTTGAAGGTGAAGCGGAAATGGTAAGGACTGGGTTCTAATTGATGGCAGGCTCAAGGAGGTTTGAACAGCTGCCTGCAGCTCCATACACCTCAGCGATACGGCGAGTCCTTTAGAGACAATTATCCGAGCACATTAACACCGCTAAGCATGCATGCATGCTCGCAAACCTCAATAGCTGGAATAACAAGAGAGAATTCGGTTAGTGGGAAATGCCAGGTGCCTGAATGAGAGGATTAATTACATTCTGAGGGGGCTGTTTAAGATGTGACACGGCATGCCTCTCAAAACGACTTGAGTATGACATCTGAATATGGCAGGCACTCAGGTGATAGAAGCCTTGACGGACTGAGCTCCATCTCCTCTCGGACTAAGAATCTAATTAAAGTGAAATCGCTCAAATAAAAGGAAAAGGCCACGTCCAGTCCTTGTGTACTCTACAGCCATGGAATTTTGACACCGAGGTCATGAGAAGAAGGGTTTGCTGTAATCAGAGGTGTGATTAAGTTATTAACGTGGCCTTTTTTATGAAAAAAAAAAAACAACCTTATGTGCTTTCCTCTTCTTTTTTTTTTCAGAAAAAAAAGTGTGTGGCTTTGCTCAGGCCTCTTGTTGTGGTGGCTGCACTAAATCGAGAACATTACAGCTGAAGGCGAGATATAAATCTGCCTGCCTCCTGCTGTTCAGGCAGGTAATATGGAGCGGGAGGTGCAATTTTTTTTTCATTCTAATCACAAACAACAGTGTGTGTGCAGAGAAACACATTTCCTTTCAGCTTAAGATTACAAATGAGTGAACCCTTCCCCCTGTAACATTTTGGACGTAATGATACATCCCCAGAACATGCTGCTCTTTTGTACCGTGGCATCATGTGGCCTTTTCACACTCCCTGGGTAGGTATAGTGACCGGTGATTAGATGCTTGAATGTCACTCAGTAACAAACTACCTCAGCTGCAGGTTTTATTCCCTATTTGTATGGCCTGTTTCTGTGTTATGGGATCTATTCCTTGTAAGCGGACCGCCTGAAGGTTCGGCAAATCACACACTGCACCCTTCATGTTTAAGTGTTCATCACCTTCATCAGTACCTCTCGTAGCTGCACGCAGAGCCAGAGGGTTCCTCCGAAGTCTGCACTTTTATTTCCTCCTTGCAAGACAAATGTCAAGTATCTGGGTTTTAGCAGGGAGCATGGCCCACCCGTCTGCCGCCAGTGGTGTGGAGACAGCTAGATAAATGCGCGGCTACAATGCGTCTGGCTTGCACCGGAGGCGAGGAGTCACGGCGCAATGCGAGGCCGTGCCGCGATAGCGACAGAAGGATTTTAATCATCGCCTCTCCCCAGGAATGACACCAGCGCCGCACGGGGTAACAGAGATAGAGAGCGAGGGGGCTGGCACCCAGCAGACAAACAACAGCCTCGCTACAACGCCGTGTGGATTAGCAGCGCTGCTTCCCGAGAAGTATGTGTGCTTCTGGCCAGGCGGGAGAAGAAACATGTCGCTGTTTTTTGTGGGGGTTTTTTCCATAAAGCTTGCTGGAATCAGGATTCATGGCATCATTAACCACAGCCAATATTTCTCAGACTCCAACACACCAAGCTGATATTAAATAAGTATATAAATTGTGTGTGAAGCCTATCTATGGTTTAGCGAGAGGATCCATTTGTCTCACTGCTGGCTCCACAAACTTAACATCTTTTTCTTTTTTGTTGTGTTTTTTTTTGCAGCTGTTATTATAATCCAACCATTATCCAGCTTCCTCCTCAGCTTTTTACTTCTCCTGAATGTTTAAAGACGCCTCGTTCTCAAGTCTAGACATGCATATATTTGTCTCTGTGTTGTGCGGAGAAGGGAACAGAAAACTTTTTTGTTCTGTTTAGGGAGGCTTGCTGGATTGAAGGCTCCGAGTAACCTTTTCTGATGCAACTCGGTAAACAGGGTTCACAGGTGTCACTGCAGCAGGCACCAGAGCAGTGGTGGTGCTCTTTAATTGGCTACGAGGTTACACCGCGGAAGAGGCAACAGAGGAAGCGACGAACCAGGGGATGGGAGAGGGATGCAAGGGGTAAACAGAGCAGATGGGTGAATATCCACAGCACGGAGATAGATGCCTAAATTCTCAGCATAAAAGCATTAAGCTTAAAAAAAAAAACCTAGAGAGACAGATGACATGTTTTGACTTTGTCACTGAGGCTTAACCAAAAGAGGGGGAAGGCTGCTGTGTTTTCCCCTCAGTGCTGTATGACAATGTCCCACTGTTCATTATTTTGATGCGGCACTGAAATGGCATGTTTTGTGGAGCAGCAGCTAAAGATTATTGTTTTATTGACCGACGTCATCCCACTGTAAG
The DNA here is from genome assembly GCF_021347895.1 of Acanthochromis polyacanthus. Taxonomy (NCBI): domain Eukaryota; kingdom Metazoa; phylum Chordata; class Actinopteri; family Pomacentridae; genus Acanthochromis; species Acanthochromis polyacanthus. The sequence continues at coordinate 24,354,229 of NC_067132.1, read as the reverse complement.
CCCAAAGGCAGGGACTTTAGAGAAAAGAAGTGGACAGCTCACTATAATTTAGCTAACTGAGCCATTTACTTAGAGTAGCCAATAACAGTTTTCAGTTGGAGGGACTGTAATGACATTAATAAAGGATGGCAGAGAGAGAGAGGAAATTAAACGCTTAATGGAACTGTTTATTTTCAAGTACTGCCGCGACTGACGGTCAAAAAGCATCTTCATTTTTCTCTTCAAGTCTTTTGGCCCACTTCTCTCAATTTGTTGTCCTTCCTCCTTTGTTTTCTTTGGGTTGAGGTGAATTGTAAATTCGATGCGTGTGCTTCTTTCCTCCTGCAAACCACACTTCAAATCCTTCCTCAGGTTAAAGCAACTATGAGGATAAGTTGAGGCGTGAGGTGGGAAAAGGGTTGCGTGCAGCATTTTACATCCGGCCTCATCACCCAAATGGTGCTTTTTGCATAAAATAAACGGCGCTTGCCTGTTTCGGAGTCGTAACTCGGTTAAGAGAATTCACACGACTCACTTTTTGGATGTAGAGGCCCTTAATCATCTCAGTGACAGCAGTTTATCAGATTTGTGATGGAGATAAACATCCATAAATCCACTCGGAATTAGTTTTTAAAAAGGCGGCCCCACAAATTTAGACTTCAGTATCAGAATAGTAACACCTTTTGTTCTTTTCTGTACAACTGATGATTGCAGTGGAAAAAGTGCTGCTTCCTGTGGTGCAGGCTAGCTATATGCTAATACATTTATGAGTAGCCCATAGCTAGCTTACCTTCTGACCTTCTCTGGTATAAACATTTTTTTTAAATGCCAAAAAGACACCATTTATCATATTTTTTATAGCTTTCTGAATATATACATAAATATATCATGCGTTATGTACAGTTCCATCAAAAAATAAACCAAATCTAAGCTTAAATGTGTGGTAATCCACCTAATGCCCTACGCTACTACTGCATTTTTCATATAGATAAAGCAATTTGTCTATAAGGAATCTGTAAAAAATGAAAAATTCTGCCCTCCTGAACGCAACTGAGAGACTATCAGACTATCACTGACTCAACTGCGATTAACAGTCATGCCAAAAAAAATGTAGGAACTATTCAGATGAGCTGGACTGAACTGCAGGCTGTGTATTCACATAGCAGATAGAAGACAGACTGGAAACTATTTTAAAATGTACATAGTAAAATAACAATGTCGTGTCTGTAGTCTTCTATTCTATTCATTATATCCAGTACTGGCAACACATGTAGACACATTATTTGTAAAAATAAACAATGAAAGACATTCAACTTTATTTAATTTTTCCACAGTTTATGACATTATGTCATACTGCACAGAGGTTATTTTTGAGTTTTCTCTACTTAAATAGGAGACAATTATGGAGAAAAATTCAAAACACAAATGGTAGAATATCTGTTGTATGTAGAAGTAAAGTATGATTTTTTTAATTTTTAAACCTCTGTAATTTTAGCCAGAGGTGCAGGACTTTATACTGCAGTCAAAAATGAACCCACAATGGGCAACAAATGTGACTGAAGAATAACCTTTGCATCAGGTTTTGCGTTATGTTTGAATCGTGCTTTTGACAATCTGATGAATGGCCAGTATTCATTGTCCTTTTAGATTGACTGACTTGATGTGTTTGTCGTTTGCTGCTGGGGAGGAAGCACACGTTACACTCATCTGAATACAAACCGAAACGTAAACCGACTGTACAGTGCTAAAAAAAAAACAAGGTTAAAGAGACTGTACCGACTGTGAAATCGCAGTTGTGAAAGCAAAATAAATGAATGATAAACGATGCTGAAACACCTTCCTCATCACACTGTGTACAAAATATTGATTAGGGCAGCTTTGAGTAAATCTGTGAAATCTGCAAACATTTTTTTTGGTGATTAAATTTCTACCAACAACGCAGCGCTAGTCAAGGGCAGAGCTGATAACGAATTATGCATGAACCAAGCAAACATGTATAGATTTCTTTTTTTTTTTCCATCCGTGTGAGATTTGACCTCAATAACATGTCATTTTTTGAATGTAATTTAAAGGATTATGGGAAATTCTTCAGGTGCCAACTCCCTTGATCTGCTCCATCAGGCTGTGAATGCGATAAAGCAACTAAAAGTGAGTCATTTATTCGGGAGCTGTGCGCTATGGCTTTGTGAGGTTCTTAATGAGTAATCTTCCATGTTCTGTAGAAATCTTTAATAAGTGCCATTTAATGAATGAAACATTGTGTGGTAAGTCATTAACTTTGAAAGCAACAGTGATTGCTTTTGAAGGATTAGGACACGTTTCTTTGCATTTAAATGCGTCGCCTTAATTTTTTTTCTGGAATTATCATCTTTGTAGTCAAGAGATAAAGCTGAGATTAGAGAAATTGCGTTCATGAAAAGATTCCTCCATAAGCTTTTTTATTATTTTCTGCCTGTGTACCATAACTTGGTTCAACGCTGTTGTGGTAGTTCTGTGCGGGAGCTCAGGTGCAAACAGACAATTCCAGACAAACACCAGTCATTTCATGCCCGTGTTGTCACATGGCTGATCTTTTTCTGATAGAGATCAATCATGACAGGGGGATAGACAGATAATGCTTCCCCCGGCAGCTAAAATGTCCCCTTGCATGTGCTCACTTCCTTGACAGCGTCTTCATATTAATCTCGTCATACAGTAGACTCAGACTCCTAAACTATCCGGAGTGACAGCACATTTGAATCATCGCTGGTGTGTAAACAGGTCACCCGAAGTCTATGCATTCTCACAATTACTGCTTGAAGAATTGATGCGAACAGCCACTTCAAGCCTGAATTCATATTTTGAGATCTTTCGTTCCGACCTTCAGAACATCAGTGGTCTAAATGCCAACTTCTGTCACAGCTTGATTATTTTTCAGACTTGATTTGTAATTTTGCCGACGTCCTTTTGTTGCTTTAGTATTAATAAAAGCACTCGCAGTGAAGTGGGAGAATGTAAAGCTTGGCACTGGAGTGAAGTTCTGACTGCAATCATCAATCATCTTGAAGGAAGACAAAGCAGCAAAATACTGATGAAACCAACAGGAACATAGCAAGTTTATGAGAATTTTTTTTGACCTGTCACTTTCTTTGGATGCACATGGAGTAACTTAATCAGTTTCAAAATGTAGAAAGGATTAATTGACTTCGAAATGTATAGAAAGCTTATTCATATACTCAGTCATCTGGAATACCTGATCACGCCATGTTGTTATGAGTGTGTGAAAAGCAGAATGCAAACTGAGAGGTTCTCTAAAAATAATGAGTGAAGAGGTGAATCATAGGCAAAAAAAAAAAAGTAATTAACAGCTAGGAAACTGATAGATGGTTATAGGAAAAGTGCCCAATAGCTGAAATTTTTAGCTAAAAATGCTTTATAAATCATTTATTTTTTAAAAAAGAGAATACTTTAAAGGTTAAGCTGAAAAGTAATGGATAAACAATTTAATAATTCACTTCATTCAAAATAAAGAACAAATTGTCAATATTGTTGGTTTGTTCAACTGAAACAACTGAAATTAGTGAACAGACAAAAAATGAAAATCATAGACTGATAAAATTACTTTAAAAGGAAAAGGTAAGGGTTAAATAGTTAAAATTGTTGGTGGAAATATGTGATTGAAACGCGCTAAGAATAAACAGCTAAAAATAGTTAGCTAGTTAGTTAGCAATGAAAAATGGTTGAATGAAAGGAAATGGCTTAATGTAGCCTTATAGATAAACTTTTGAAATGCTTTGTGTTTAAAATACTAAGGTATAAGTAATGGATAAACAAGTGAATACTGAATTCAAACAAATTGTTCAAAGTACTTGCTAAATTTGAGAACAAAATGGATAAAATTGTTAGCCAAATGATAAACTGAAATGATAGCTTGTAGCTAACAGATAAATGGTCGAAATTGTTATATAAAAATCCTGAATAAATGGGTGAAAAGTAAAAATTAAATTAATGGATAAACAGTTTATATGACAAACATTTTTATTTTTTTATTTTTATTATTGATAAATTACTTAAATACTTAGCTAAAAGTCATTAATACATGGTGGAAATAGATGGCTAAATTACCAGTGGAACAGTTATCCAAAGATATTGGCTAAATATTGGCTACATCCAAACACAGAATCAGTTTCAATTAACACAAAGATGATGGCAGTGTTTCCGAAGGGGTATTGAGTGTTTATTTGTTGGTAAAGTGTGTATGGGAACAAACTTGGGAACCACTTTTCTGCATCATCTTCCTCTCTGGCTCTTGTTTCAGGGGTCATCAGGACAGCTCTGCCCAACATGGACCGGGAGACGAGGGACCAGTATGTGCTCGTCATCCAGGCCAAAGACATGGTGGGCCAGATGGGCGGCCTGTCCGGCACCACGTCCGTCACTGTCACGCTCACCGATGTCAACGACAACCCGCCACGGTTCACTCACAGTAAGACTCTGCCCCTGATTGGCCTGACGGGGTTGATTAAACCTGCACATGTCATGTTCAACAGCTCCTCAGCAATCAGGAAAACAACTCCAGCTCCCTACGTGTTTATTTGCAGTGCTTCTTTTTGTTTTTGTTTTATTCAGTTAAGTGAGGCTTGAACCCACTTGAGCTATGAAAACCAAATGAGCGCATACTTTTTATTGTATGTTCTGAATGCAGTTTCACAAAAAAGGCAGGGATGTTATTTCACCCTTGGCAAGAAATCACTGGAAAATCTGTACTGATGGAGTGTTTCAAGAATTATTTACCCTGTAATTGGTGGTAAAACAAAGAGTACACACACTTTATATCTTCATGATTGAATCAGTTTTCTAAGGTTATGTTAACAGCATCTCTAACTCCATTCCTTTCGTTATCTTTCCAAACTTCCCCGCATTTGTATTTTCAGCAAACATTTGGACTTTTTTGCAGCCCAAATTAAAATCCAGCCTTCCTGCAAGGTGTGCAACCTCCCTGCTTTGCTCTTCATCAGAGCCGGCGTCTGCTTCGACGTTGGATACCAGGATCAATCGGCCTCCGTTTTTTTGTTGTCAGCCTATTTCACGGGCCGCTAATGGGTTCCAGGCCGAGCTTTAGGATTCAAAGGCATGCAGCGCTTCTCATGATAATCCGAAGCGCCGGCAATCGGTTTACCGCTGATAGCTCCAACCAACTGTCTGACTGGTGCACTCACCACTGGACTGCCATGGAGCTGAGTCAATTTGCTGGTCCCCGGGGGAAAAGAAAGGTTCAAGTTTGCACAACAAGTCATCAATGTCGTTTTAACCCAGTGCTGTCACGCTGAGAAGAAAGACTTTGGAGGAGTTCTGGGTCTTTTTTTTTTTTTGCTCCTGCTGTCGTGTTCACGGGGTCATGGGTCAGAATCGATATACCATTATGGAGCATCAGAGCTGATAGTCCAGGAGCAATAGCTAGTCCAAGGGGAAAGAAGCCAAGGTTAGCTCGGCGAGAGGACAGGCGGGGGCGGGGGCGGGGAATGTAGGTGCAAAAGGGGGCAATACGGAGGGAGGAAAGCAATTTTTTGGTCTTTTAAAGAGCTGCTATTCCACGGCAAATTAAAAAGCCATTATAAAGATTACATGGCGGCAAACAATGTCAGGCAGATTAGCATTTAGACGGTGGCTGAGGGAGACACTGTGAGGAACACAGAAAGGTCTGGTAATGAGCTCTGCCATGGTGATTGGAGAGATTATGATTATGAATATGATTCCCTTCTTTATTCTTATAAGAGTACTTTAAATCTGAAGGGTCAAACAAAAGCTCGGGGAACACAATGGAGAGTTTCGGGGTAATAGAATTTCCGAGCGAACATTTCATCCCGTGAAATATACCAAAGGGATTGAAGTGCGACTTTTTTTTTTCTTTTTTGGTTGAAAGAGGGTAACCTGTTACATTCAGACAGCATTTAGGCAGTTTTACATTTGGCTAAATGTGTACTTACAAGATGAAAACTCAAATTGGTCTCTGCCTTCTTAATTGCATACTTTGCTTCTCCCCTGCCTTCTGCACTGTCAGTATGCAGCAGTACGAAGTGGAGGCAAAGTGCTTTATTCCGTGTGTGTCACTGCTGCTGCCTGTCTGTGTTATGCAACATGAATTCATTGAGGAGCTGCACAGTCAAATCAAAGCTGAAGGGGTAGAGCGAAAGCTTGAGCTGCTTGAAGGCGAAATAAGCATTACTGTTACCAGCATCCGCTCCTGTCCTTCCCTTTTGCAGAGAGCTATCAGTACACAGTGCTGGAGTCGCTGCCAGTGCAATCTGTGGTGGCCAGAATCAAAGCGGCCGACGCTGATATAGGCTCCAACGCCGAGATGGACTACAGGATCATGGACGGCGACGGGCCTGGCATGTTCAACATAACAACAGACGAGAACACACAGGAAGGGGTCATCATCCTGCTAAAGGTACAGCTGGAACCGCAGGCTGGTTTTTGTGGGGAATCACTCGCTCAGTCTGACTGGGAGTAGAACCGATGATCCAAGACTTGTTTGTACCAAGACTTCCCTCCCATAAATAGCACTGAACATTTGCTGTTGAAACTCAGTGACACAGTGTAACATTCTCACGCTGTAAAGCTCTGATGGCAAGCTGGAGTGGCTTTAAATGCTGCTTGCAATGTGGATTAGAGCGGTGTGACTTTATAGATATAGTTACTCAGTGCAATCCATTCCTTTTTGTGCCTGCAAGTAGAAATAGTAATGATTTAAAGACCTCTTCCACTGTTGTGACCTTGTTCATATGTCTATATGGTGGGGTTTTTTTACTACGCTGGAAGATGCATGAGCAAAATAAGCATCTGCAGCCGCAACTGAGCCTCATAACCACAGATTCACAATAACTAAGCAATTAATCCTGACAGTAATAGTGTCATAGGTGAGCCGGTGTAGGAGTTGGTGAAATTAAAGGTGGGGACTGCTGCACATTCAAGAGATAGCAGGAGATAGGAGTTACATGGAAGTCATTTTAAGGCTGGAAGTGATTGTTTTCATGGAAAAAAAAAATCTAAATATGTCATCTTGATACATGGAAATGAATCTCTAAGAGTTTAAGCAATAACCGGAAAGAGGCCATGACATTTTTTTACATTTTCTGTGATTTTTCTTGTGTTCTGAAATGAATACGTTACGTCACCATGACTTGATCGTATTAATATGTCCAAATGATGTTTCTTTTTATATGCTGGAAGACAACATGGGCAAAAAAGCTGTCTTTTTGATTCAGTCTTTCAGGGTTTAATATGTTCCGGAGCTAGAAAACCAATCCTGACAGAGATGCGGTGTCTGAGTGGAGTTGTAGGAGAGCTGGTGTGCTGGATCTGCAGCAAATAGGAGAGGGTTTGGTGAATAGGAAGGTAATTTTAACTCAGGAAGGGATTATTTTCATGGAAAAAAAAACTTCTAAATATGCCATTTTGATACATAGATATGAGTTTCTAAAGGTTTAGGCAATAACCAGAAGGGAGCTATGACATTTTCTATATTTTCTGTATTTACTTTGGTGGCCTGAAATAATTCCATTACTTCATCATAGGCCAAGACATGAAGCCGCCTGCATGTATTGACCTTATTGGTATGTCCATATGGTGTTTCTTTTTTAATATGCTGGAAGATACATGAGAAAAATCAGCAGCCAATGGTGTGGCTGAGCTTTAAAAACACAGATTCAGCCTTTTAGGGGCAGCATAGGAGTTGGTTGAGATAAGGGTAATTTTATGCTGTTTGAATGCATCATTTTCATGGAAAAAAGTCTAAATATGCCATTTTCATAGATGGAGATTAGTTTGTAAGGGTTAGAAATAGCTAGAGAGGGTCCATGACATTATCTGTATTTTCTGTATTTCCTTTGGTGTCCTGAAGTCAATTTGTTGTGAAAGCGTCTACGTGCATTTGCCCGTTTACTATGTCCAAATGGTGACACATGAGCAAAATGAGCATCTAATGCCGCGGATAAGCCTCAGAAACACAGATTCAAACTTTCAGGGTTTCATTTGTTTTGAACTGAAGTGAGCTGGTGTGCTAGAGCTGCAGCAAGGAGCATAAAGGTTGGTGGAGACAGATAAAGACGGGCAACAGTGCAAAAGACGGCAACAGTGGGGTTACTTCCAAGTCAGTTTAAGGCATGAAGGGTTTATTTTCATGAAAAAACTCAGAAATATGTCAATTTATTCTGTGGAGATGAGTTTGTGTGGGTTTAAGCAATGGCCAGAGAGGGGCTATAACATTTTGCTATATATATAGTTTTCTGGTTTCTGTATTTCTTAAAAATATGTTTCTTTACCCTCAGAATATACACATTCATCTTAAAGCAATGCTTTGTCACTGTTTTTCATAGCAAAATGAAGCTGAGAGATTGTTTTTTTATTCTTTCACATGTCAACAAATCCTTTGAAAAGACCAAAATAAGAACAGTGGATGAACACATATTGTCCTTGTAGGTAAACCTGACAGTCCTCTGTGTCATCCAGCTCCACTGCTGTCCGGAAACTATTAAAAACACAATAATGAGCCGCATCATTGCGCTGGATGGCATTATTAGGAAGAACATGGGCACTGTAGTTTATTTTGAGCCAGCACCACATAAACTGCCTGCAGCTGTGAGCATTTATTAGAGAATCAAATGCGTATGTATTAGTCTACGGCTGAAAATAGTCCTAGACAAATGCATATTTTACGCATGTTTGAGTAACATTTTCTAAAAACTACTGTTTTCTTTTATAAATTGAAGCTGTACATTAAGGAAGAATAAATGGACTTGGGGTTTAGTGTACAAGAAGGAAAAATATAGTAAAAAAAGTCAAGCCTATTCTTATTTACTTCACCATTAAATCTTCACCATTGTTGTTGCTTAATCCCGATGGGTTTTATAAAATATTTAGCGTAATTTACTGTAATAACTCGCAATTAGCTGTTCAGATCTGTGGTTTTAAGGGCAATTGAGTAGCTGGTGGTTGTAGTATCGCATAGGAGAGGATGCATTATTTTGCATATGATTAACAGATTATTTTGTCAGTGTTTCTCACTCTACTGTGATCTGTAAATACCAGACAGCAAACACTTGTTTACCAGAGGATATTGGGATAAGTGCCTCTCCCACTTTCCCGTCCTCTTCTCCGCCTCTTACTGTGTTTTAAAATGTCGACAGCACCTTCGGATTAAGCGGTAATCACTAATGACAAATCGGCATTGACTATCTCCACCAGCTGCGATGAAGTAAACATCCAAAGCAAGCGTTGAAGGTTTACTACCACATCCGCTCCGGACTCAGCAAAAATAATGTAATTGACACCCACCTACATAAATTAGGCGAACTTGTCGGGTTAGATATAAAAAGCCACTCATTTATTTATAAGGGGAAATTTGTTGCACGTTCTTACCTCAGTTTTGCATCCTCAGGGGACTGTTACGTCACATTTCCAAGGACTTGGAAATGGTCTCCCCGAGGCCACATGGATGTGACAGCTCGCTGCTGCCGCTCTTTTGTAGGAGAGGTAGAGCCATTGTTGGGCTCAAGTAATTCTCCTCAGATGGGCCAGTTTGATCCTTTTGTTTGTTTTGCGTCAAACCCCAGACAATTACGACATAGGAGAGGCTCTCTGACACTGAAAGTGTCAAATCAATGTTGTTCCCGGGGTATATTATATGTTGCGATGGGGGAGTTCAATAAGCCAGACAAAATGTTCCAAAAACATTCATCTCAGAATGCTTTTCCCCATGTTGTGTGCCTTTTCTTAAAAATCAATATTATTGCTTTCACAGCACAAAGTAACCATAATCCATCACCACATTACTTTTGTTTAAGTCTGACTGTGTGTTAAATTGTAATGGGTCTTTCGATCCCACATCTTTAATCGTGATCAATACCTCAGCATTGTATGAGTCGCAGATTTACATACGTACGAACTGCTCCTTTACCCTTGAATGACTAAAAGTGGAGCTTTGCCACAGTGTTGTTGTGTTAAATTTTCAACAAAATTGTTGCTGTCTCTCATATTTTGACAAGAAAATTTCAAATCTCCTATGTGTTTTGTGTATTCTTCTCCTCTCTCTCCGCCAGCCTTTAGATTTTGAAACAAAGAGCAGCTTTTCTCTGAGAATCGAAGCCACAAACAGGAATATTGACTCCAACTTCTTGAGTTTGGGCCCGTTCAGCGACACATCATCAGTCAAGGTGACAGTGGAAGACGTGAACGAGCCGCCGGTCTTTTCCACGCCACTTAGCAAGATGTCTGTCTCGGAGGACGCCAAAGTGGGCACCTCAATCGGGAGAGTCTCTGCCCACGACCCAGATACCTCCAACAGTGGAATCAGGTAGGAACCGATTAGAGATCGACCAACGTGGGTTTTTTTAGGTATGATACCGATGCCAATTATCAGTCAAGAAAGACCGATAACTGATATTTGGAGTTGTTATGCATTAAATGTAATGTTTTAACTGCATGCCACAACAAGGAACCTGTCATTCATAACTTTACTTCTTCATTAATAAGGTTGACTATAACTGAATATGTAAAATCAAAACAGGAGTAATTAAATAATCTCTTTTGTTGATGTGGGATGAACTTAGATTGATCAATTTGTTTCTTGCAGCTACGTCATTCTTAATCTGTCACTGTTTTAAAACTTTAATGACCCACTAAGGTTCATATCTTAAAGCATTAGTAATTATTGTTTTCCAGACTCTCTTTCAAGTTAATTTGTAGCTGCCTTCTAACTTAGCTGCTAGCTGTTAGCATAGCCTTAGCCACTGTGAGAGGAGCAAATTTCCTGGTTTGTTGCAACGGCTTCTTTCTTGTTTAGTTTTTGAGGCCACAAAGTGATGGTAGACAGAGATAGGAGGCTCAATTAGACCTGAATGACTGTATTTAATTTAACGATAATCAGCCAATTAAAAAAAATACTGATAACTGGGGGCACAATAATCGATAATTCTTCTGTCCTTAGAACAGATTGCTCATCTGCTATTACATAAAGAAAGAAATCTTTCAACAAAATCTTCCCCAAAAAAGTCAATTTTAATTGCAGAAACTTACTTCAAATATCCCCATAAATTCAAACAAAGGGGTTAATCCACCCCAGATTGTCTGCAAGCAAAGAATCCGTAGACCCTCGAATGTCCCTGTGTGGCTGCCACAAAGACGGTGCCAGATGGTGGGAGGGCCAAGGAGTGCATCATTTGCAAAAGTGAAATGCCATCTTGAACAAGAGAAGGGCATTCCTGCAGGAGGGTCAAGGCTCCGACACTTGTGCCGTGGCATTTATGACTCAAAACAAGCGCTCACATTGTCAATCTGTGCGGTGTCACTCTCGAGATGCCCACCTCCTTTGCATTAATTGAATGAATATTGTATGGTATTCATGCTTGGTCTGTTAGGATTGTTAGTAATCTTAATCAGAAAATCAAATTACTGCACCATTGTAGCTGTAAATTGCCTCTTTTTACTCCTGTGACTGTTATCAGCCTCTGCAATATATTTCCCTACATCTGTTGAAATTAAAATTATTGTGGAACTAATGCAGCCACAAGAGTCAAATTATACTGCAATAATACCCTTTGGATATAGGCTAATTGAAGTTGTAATTTTCCCCAGAAATACGACTTGCTGTGTATTGAAAGGGTTTGATCAGTGTTGTGTGCTGAGGGACGAGCAGACAGTGTTCGGTTTTATTGAAATTTTAAAGGGTTTTGTTTCACTTATATGCCATAAAGTTCACTGTTGCACAGTTTGGTTGGAGAAATGTAATCATAATCTTTCCTTACAAGTAAAAGAAACACTGAAATGTCAAATCAATAACACTATCCAAAAGCAATTTTTTATAAGTGTCGTGTGTGTGTGGTTGTGTATTTGTGTCCAGATATTCCATTGACAGGAACACAGACTTGGAGCGCTTCTTTAATGTGGATGCTCTGAGTGGGGTCATCAGCACAGCCAAGCCTCTGGACCGAGAAGCCAACTCAGTCCATAACCTCACCATCTTTGCCATCGAGAGCCGTGAGTTTACCCGCAGCACAGCACACGCTCACAGACCTGGTTATTCGGTCAGAGTTGGCTGAGCCCTAAACCCCTCCAGTGGTTATCCAGTCGCTGCTCAGCAGCTGCACAGAAGAACAGAAAACCCCTCAAACTTTAGTTTTCTCTACGTGTCGAAGTTCACGGGGCTGTAGTGGTTAGTTTTGGTCAGTGTTGTTTCCATAAATCAGCCACAACAGAGATGACATTTTAGTTGCAGACATACATTGAACAACAAAGCGTACCACATCATTAAAAATCAAGATAACTGCATAATAATGACTTGCAGAAGTGTCTTCCAGTGAAAAAGATTTGCATTCCAAAAGTAACCTAACAAGATAAACACTGCAGTTTTGACCCTTTAATGTCATTCAAGGTGTGATCATACCTAAATAAATTTCATATAAAGGGTCAAGTCCTGCAAAAATGATATAAAATACTACTTTACTTGACTGTAAAACATTAAAATTCAGGTGGAAGCCCTAAAGTGTATTATTTATTAAATATAACCTAGCTCATGTAATATTAAAGCTTCATAATCTGGTATTCTAAACAGAATTTAACCTAACTTATATAACTACTGTTGCTACAATAGTGATGAGCAAATGATTCACACCTTATATGCCCTGGATTTGTTTCACAGAGCTACATTGGAGGGTATAAAGGATCTCTGAGTGTGAGACCGGTGTCTGTTAGAATCTCTCCGAAAGTAAAACACATGAGCAAAAGTGAGAGGAATTAATTTAAATTTGAAATTTAGATTGATGTCAGCAGCTTTGTCCTGCTCTTTACTGGACTTGAAGGTATAGTGGGCTCTTTTGGAGAAAGACTATTTATATTTAACATTAGCAGACTTAGATAGAAAGGATTAGATTAGATTAAACTGGATTATATTAGATAAATTTAGATTGGATTAGATTAAGTCAGATTAGTTTAAATTAGATTGAATTAGGTAAAATTAAGTTCCATTAAGTTAGATTACATTAGGCTAGATTAGATTAGATTGGTTCAGGTAAAGTTAGATTAGATTAAATTAGATTATATTAGGTAAAATTAGATTAAATTAAGTTAGATTATATTAGACAAAGTTTAGATTAGATTAATTGACATTAGATTAATTTAGATCATGTTAAATAAAATAATATTGATTAAATTAGATTATATTAGGTAAAGTTAGATTTGATTACATTAGGCTAGATTAGATTAGATTAAATTAGATTAGATTAGGTTATATTAGATTACCTTACGTTTAACTTTATTCCATTTATTGCAAAATTAATCAAAAAATGAAATAAAGTTCAGTATCTAACCAGAAGAGCAAAACTCCCACTTTTATCCATGTGCTAACATAACTGCACAAAGGTTTTCTAATCATCAATGAGCCTTTCAGCACCTTTAGCTAACACAATGTAGCATTAGAACACAGGAGTGATGGTTGCTGGAAATGTTCCTCTGTGCCCCTATGGAGATATTCCATTAAAAATCAGCCGTTTCCAGCTAGAACAGTCATTTACCACATTAATGATGTCTAGTCTGTATTTCTGATTAATGTTATCTTCACTGAAAAAAAAGCTTTTCTTTCAAAGATTAGGACATTTCTAAGTGACCCGGTAGTGTATACAGTATGGTAAATACAGTATGTTACAGTATAAACAGAATGAACAGTTTATACAAAGCACTATGAACACACTTATATGAATATATAGATGTGGATACAGTATGAAATACAAGTGGAGATAAATAATGGTATGGGCAGTAGAAACAATATATATAGTATGGGTGGTATGAACAGGATAAACAGTGTAAACAGTATTAGTGCTATGAGATATACAATACATGCACAGGATGAGCAGCACAAACACTACAATGTATAGGATATGAGATGGATCATATATGTCGTGTATACATAGTGTAATCAGTATAAGCATTGTACACATGTGTCAGATTTACCATCATCTGGCCTCATTTCCCCTGATCCTATGCACAACCATAAACATACACAAGACCTAAGGGAATGTTGTTGTTTCCTATTTAAAGAGCCAGACACTTTTTTTCAGTTCATACACAGAACAGACAGATACCATCACTTCAACCAACTTTACATGAAATACCATTACATTTTACATACACAGCAGTTAGTCCACATCCTAGTAACTCCTTCTCTTGTCTGGACAAGTCTGTAAGCTGAACAGCCACAAGGGATTATGTCAGGATTAACATGTTTTCTTATCACATGCTGTAATACCAGAGCTAGTGTTGCAGAGAAATGTCTTCAGCTGGACCAGGAAATCTTTAAGTCGTCTATAACACTTAGTCTACTCATGAACTACAAATCAGACTTAGTGCTTAATACTGAAACATCAAGTTAAGACAAAAAGTCAGGTACACGTCCGAGATCAATTGTAATTTCAGCAAAATATAGCAAACCAAAGGTAAAATCTAAATGGTGCCCGCACACTTTGGATCTCAGTTCCAAGTCTACACCACTTCACCTGTTTCTAGGAGTTTCATTTCCTTCTTTCAGTTATGTTGTTACTTAAACGTGATCTCAAAATTGGGAATAATTCAGTCTAAACTTTAAAAACATTATTGTGACAAATCTTAACTTGTTTAGTGAATAAAAATGAGAACTTTTAGGTCTTTAGGAACTACTTTTACAGCACATATTGGCTGTTTGATCTTGATACCCTGTCAATTCTTGTCAGGTCTTTTCAATCATTAACATCAGGTACGTAAGTTTTCCGCTGACATGTCAATACATAATCACAGTTCCACATCTTTTGTATTGGCCCAACTGATCTCACTCTCAGATCTAGATGGAAGTATTTTCATTTTATATTTAGTATTTTTTATATTTAGTATTTTCACAATATAACTCATGTATTTGTCTCGTGCATTGGGCTGCACATATGGAAAAGGTATATTCTGTGGAGAATATGTCTTAATGCTATAAATACATGATTAAATAAATGTCAGAAATGAGCAGAAATGCCACCAGTCCTTAATTAGCTCTCTCGTCTGTCTGCCATTTACCTTTGAAGCAGTGCATGATGGTACATATTCCTTGGTTAGTGACCAGCGGCTGTAAATTATTTTTCACTGTGCACTGTGGGCTACTTTGAGTGCTCTATACAGGCTGTAACAATTAGCATAACTTAACATTTGGACAGCATGGCAGAATGGCGAACACGCTATATGGTGCGCTGTATTTTGGACACAGATTGTGTATTTTGAGAAAAGGCAGCCATTAATTGATTGGGTGCAATTACAGCTAATTGTCTGTTCTGTCTGGCTGCTGATTGGTCGATTAGATGTGCTGCTGCCTTCCACCTCACTGTCAGCCCACGGCAACAAAATCCACAGAGAAATATTAGTGATCCTTTGCAAAGTAAATGACTTGAATTGGTCCTTTTCAAAAAAAAATTTAAAAACAAATGAAGTTGCTAAACGTATTTAAAAAAGTTACAAATCTTATGACACAACCAAAAATGTTGGCGGCATTAGCTTTAAGCATGATCTGGTGAGTGTGCTGGCTGTAAATGTTGTCTGTTACCACATCATACGCATAGAGTACTTTTTTATTACCTCCTTTAGAAGGTAATTGTTTTAAAACAAGGCAGTTTTCAATCCAGTCATGGAGCTAATGATGCTTTATTTACTACCTAGCTATTAAATATGCTGCAGATAGCTGTAATTTAAAAATGGGCAGCAGCTTTTATCTACCCCTACTTGAAATGAAAGTTTCTTTTGCAGAGAGAACTTCTGGTGCCCCAAAAGAGGTTTCATCAAATGAATATCACCACTGATGAATACATTTCATATATGTATACTTGTTTTTAATCAGTTTTGTTACCTGGTGTTTCATTTATGTCGACAAAACAGACGTTTTTGTTCGTGAAATGGTCAGAAATATGAGGAAAGCTGATAGATTTCGGTCATATAAGGTAACACAGACTCATTACTGTACCCAGACTGATCGTGGAGTGCGTAGTCACCCCCAAAGGCCCATTCGGAGCCACAAAAACTCTGTATTGTTTCAAAAAATCTGCCGCTTGGGCTTAGCAAGCTGTCCGTTAGCTTGTTAGTGTCACTAAGACGGAGTACGTGAAATCGTAGATCCTCTCCGTCCTGTTATCCGCTTTATAATGTCCCGCTGTCTTCTGTGCCGTGGACACTGTACAGTGTGGAGTAGTTGGGCTTGTTGCAGGGCTGTCGGGGAATGTTAATTCACACACAGGACGGTCGTTTTGACCTCCATGTCTCCCTGAGCCGTGGGGACGAGATGCTGACTAAGGGCGGGCGATCTCACCCACGGGTGAACAATGTTAATGCGATGTGAAGAAGTGCCGCATGCCTTTTTGTTCATCTGTCAATGGCTCCAAGGACATGAGCACCTTTTTTTCTTTTATTTTCTTTTTTGCATTCCTATCATCCCGCTGCCATCACGCAAACACAATGGACAACAATCAGCGGCACACTGAGCGCTCGAGACAGCTGCGTCACATGAGTATAAGTTAAAAAAGACAACCAGCCTGTCAGCCTCGCACTTCCGCTGCTTTCACATCTTCACACTGTGTGGGAAAAAAGGGTGTTCATTTATTTATTTATTTATTTTATTCCCTTCCGAAGACCTCTTTATCCTCTTTTTGCTTCAAAGATGTGTTTTTATTTACATCTAAAAGCACACAGATGCACTGCTCGGTTGATTCCCGTGTGTGAGCGCTCGCCTGATATAGCAACAAAGCGAAGGCAGCATGTAATAATAGCCATATGAAATGTCACAACAGGCCCTCCTGCATGAGGTACTGGCTTCTGACACGTAGTGACACTCGGGCGCTGTTTTCAGCTCGAGACATCTTTGAGTTCATAGACTGGCAGCAACAATCCACTGCCCCGCACTGCCTTATGACAGTATTTATAGAAAATGGCTTTCTTTGTAACTGGAGAGGGTGCAGGGACTCTTTGGTGGAGGGATGTTGTGCATTTCAGCTGCAGTCACTCACATTTCATCCGCTCTGCCCGGACCACGCCAATGACAACAAGTCTGTGGCCCGAGGCTCCGCGCGTCCTTTTTATCGCCATCAAATCAGCCGGCCCCCGAATGTCAGAGCGTCATCTCTGGCCGGCATTGTGGCGACGCCAGGCTAAATCATCGTCTTGCACTCACGCACCAGTTTAGCCATCAGTGTGTGTCACGCAGACGGAGGCGCGAAGCCCTCCCCGCGCAAGATTCAGCCTCTCCTCCACTGACAACAACAAGGCCCAGCGCCGAGTCTAATCACTCTGGCTGATCCACGGCAGAGCGGGTGAGGACGCCAGCTGTTGGAAGCACACTGCATATTTCATTACAGCAGCACTTTTTTTCCCCCCTTCATCTCCTTCTTCTTCTTCCTCCCCTTCCCTCCCCCCCCCACCGCCCACCTCAACTCCTTTGTGATTAATTAAAACACATGAGAAAGATCAATATTCCATAATTTGGCCGAGCGCATCAACGCAGAGTTGAGGCGAAATGAAAGTGCTCAGGAGAAAGTTTTTTTTTTCCCCTTTGCTGAAATCTGTGGCTCTCTTTCTCTCTTCTCTCTGTTTCAGAGGATCCAATGGAAATTGGCAAAGGCATCGCTCTCATCACAGTGCTGGACATAAACGATAATGCGCCCGTGTTTGCCATAGACTATGAAACTCTCCTCTGCGAAAATGCCATGCCAGGACAGGTAAGCCCCAGGAGCATCTCGGCGGTTGGTCCGGCTTCGCTTCCCTTTCTCTCTCGCCTTTCACATTTGCTTGGAAGTTTGACTCTCGAAGACAGTGTGCTGGCTCTCAAAGCCATTAAAACTTCCCTGTTGTTCCTCAAAACAAGTCCACTGTTCATGTGCAATATCCACTCCACAGCTCGAGGTCACCCCAGGGAGACGGCATCATTAGTATGAGACACATCCGTAAGATTTAATAGCATGTATTGTAGGTGTTATCGTTCATTAGAGATGTTGCTCTCATTCCATACTGTCAAATCCGACGAAATTAATGGCGGCGCTTGACTCCGCCCGGGGTCTCAATCCACAATAATATCACGGCCTAATGCGATATCTCGTGCTGGGATGGAGTGGTGTTCTGCAGCGGTTTGACTTTCCGTTCAAAAGCCCTATGTAATTAGATGATCACCACGGAAGGCAGCGGGGCGGGCGATGCATCACAATATCATGTGAAGGTAACCAGGGGGATTTCAGGGCTCGGAGGTTTGATTCGGGAGGAACAGAAGGTGGGGGTGGGGGTGGGGGAGGAAAGAGGCTGCACCCGTGCGTTGCATTTTCCCTGCGTTTAGCGTTTGGCCTCGTTGTTGCTAAATGACTTGTGTGTCTGTGGCGGCGATTCGTCTGCTCTTGGCATTTGGAAAATACAATCAGAGGCGAACGGTAAAAGAGGCGTGTAGACCTGAATAAGTACAATTGATCAGAATGATGCATTGTATTGGGAATGGCTATTAGGCCCTTTTAAATATGTTGTTTGCATTCATATTTCGGAGTTGTTTGTCACCGCGCTCATGGGAGGGTGAACAAAAATAGCAAATGATTTCATTTGCAAAAATGCGTGGCTATTTTTCATGTGTGTATTTGTTTTCTTTGCCCCCTTTTTTTTTCTTCCTCTGTGTGCGCGATGCTTGACCACATTGTGACTCTTTTCCCAATGAGGTTACACAGCCTTACAGGTATTCGGGTTTTGCTGCTACATTGACTTTTTGAGGTATTTTTATGTTTGTCTCATTTGTTGTTGTTTTTTTAAACCCACAACCAACCCAGTGAGTTGCAGTACACACAATTCAGCCTACCTTGAGGTATTTTAGGATATTACTGAATTTAAATGCAATTTGTCATATTTTAGCCCCGGGGCAAAGTGTTTGCAAGAGTGAACACTACCTCTATATTAGTTGCCATCATTATTGAAGAATGCATTCTACTGCAGCCGAATGTCTATTTTTGCTTAATGATCCTGCCACTTATCCTCAGACGACTGTTGTTGCTCCCCGATATTAAATTTAGAGCAACACAAGCCAACTATCTATCAATACTTCAACTTTCAAAATTCAGCAGATAATTTGTACACTTCTCCCCACCAGCGCCTGATAAATTATGGCACGGAGACTGAAACAAAGTCATTCCCCAACAATCATACCAGCCTGCAGGACATAGCAGCAGCAGCCATTGCCCATGACAGCATCATCAGCAGGAAAAGGTGCAGCAGATCTGTAATTACTCAGCTGAAGCAGACAGATTGCTTACTCAATGCCAGTGATAGCAGAGCTGCGAGGTCCCCCCAAGGTGTAGCTCCAAGCCGCTCTGCTGTAAAAAATAAATAAATAAAAAAATTCGAGGAGCAGCCGTTGACGGAGGAGGCCGCTGTCCTCGCTCGTCCGTCCGTCCGGCAGGTTGATGCATTCATATTCTGCCCGTGTTGTCTAAAAGCGGTGTAGTCAAAATGAGCCGCTACAGCTCGGAGCCGGTTTAATAGTCAAGACGCTCCCGACATATCAAACAGCGTGTACGTGTGGTTGTGTGTGGAAAGCCTTTGTTTTTGCTCAACTGCGGTGGAGTGTTTCAAGGACTTTCTGAATGACTGAGGTGATGAAAGTGGACGCGTGCTTCCTCTTTTTAACCAGAGGCTTACATCCAGGCTTTTATTTCACTGTTGGGTTGGCTAGCTAGTTAGCAAGTTGGCTTGGATTTATCACCTGTAAAGTACAGAGATAAGATAAGATGAGATGGACTTTATCGATCCCGAAGGAAATTCTTGTGCCAGATATTGCTCAGACAAAGAAAAACAAATCAATGATGACATAACACAAGAAACGCAGTCCTTCAAAGTAGAAAGCAAGAAGATATAAGTATGATACATTTCTGAAATGGAAGAAGTAAGCTAAAAGAAGGCGAGAATGGAACAGCGTAAAGAAATTCTGGCAGTTATACTGAGGTAGTAAGTAATATTACACGAAGGTTGCTCAGTCATTGTTTGATAAGTCCCAATATGTCCACATCTGTCAGCAGGCAGCTGCCGTCGCATTCGCTTGTTGTCATAGTTACAATGACGCTGTACCGCTGCCTCGCAATGATGCAGAAATCTTCAACAAATCCGTGGATCCAGAGTATAAGCCACATTGCTAACAAAATCTAAT
This sequence comes from Acanthochromis polyacanthus, assembly GCF_021347895.1. NCBI lineage: Eukaryota > Metazoa > Chordata > Actinopteri > Pomacentridae > Acanthochromis > Acanthochromis polyacanthus. Next base: position 24,334,053 of record NC_067132.1, on the reverse strand, counting down.
CACTTGGACCTTGTGTCATTTCTGAACTTCGCCGAAAATGTCATCCAATTCCATCCATCCATCCTCCATACACTGCTTTATCCTCACTAGGGTCGCGGGGGGTTCTGGAGCCTATCCCAGCTGACTCGGGCGAAGGCAGGGGACACCCTGGACAGGTCACCAGTTTGTCACAGGGCTACATATACAGACGAACAATCACACTCACACTCACACCTACGGGCAATCTCGAGTAATCAATTAACCTCAGCATATTTTTGGACTGTGGGAGGAAGCCGGAGTGCCCGGAGAAAACCACACAGGGAGAGCATGCAAACTCCATGCAGAAATATCCCAGGCCCACCCCTTGATTTGAACCGGGGATCTTCTTGCTGCAAGGCAAACGTGCTAACCACTACTCCACTGTGCAGCCCTCATCCAATTCCATTATTCTATTTTTGAGTAACATTGCACACAGATTGACAGACGGTCGGACAAACATACACTGATCGTCAAATAACTCTGCCACGTTCCCACGCAGAGCAAATATTTCACTTAACTTTGAAATTGTTGTGCATGAATGGCAGAATATTGCACATGTCATCAGAATGTTGCAAATGAAAATGAAATATGTCACATGAAACTTAATTATTACTCCTGAGAAATAAAAAGACGAAATATTTCACATTGCAAATTGCACATGAAGTTAATGCTTCATGTTGCACAAACTATTAAGAAGTATTTTTGCAAATAATAATGATCTTATTGTTCGGATCCAAGTGTCTGATGTTTTAACTAATAATTGAACACAAAATAATGACAGATTTTACAAAAGACATGAAGACATTAACAGCTAATATAGAAGGACAAAGTTTGCAAATTACAAATGTAAAGAGGCATAAGGAATCTGGATTCAATTTCATCAGTAATGTTTTTGACTTTTAGTAACATACTGAAGTTCCATGAACACATTAGTCTTTATGATGTATATGATTTGACATGTGAAATGTCCAAAAAGGCATTTGTGTTTCTTTGAAATTGTCCTATTTGAAATTAAATCTAAACAGAACTCATGTTTTTCATTGGATTTTGTTCATTTCACCTATGAAACGTCAAAAAAAGAGAAATGCATATCCTTGTCATGCAAAGCTCTGACATGTTGCTACCCCAAGAAATATTATAAAATAAGGAGAGGTAAAGGAGATACAATAGAAAACTGGGATATGCATTTAGTATTCTGGCTGACATATCAGACAGCTCTTTGATTTTCATGACATGTTAAAATACAAAAGAAAACTCAGCAAATAGTGTGGTTTCGTGTGGTTCCTTACATTTCTCCTCATGTGTTTCAAATTCCATGAATTTGGATGAGAGACCTGCCTTTTATCCTCTTCCTATTGTTAGACTGAAGGACCACTACTGACAAGAAGTGCTTGTTTTCATTTTTTATTTGTCTCTAATTCCAATTTCTACTCGATCCCACTCAAATACAGCCTTCTGTTGGGCAACACTGAAGTGTACCAGTGGGATTGCACCTTCAGACTGAATAATGAAGGCAGACAAAATGGAAATTTCATGATGAAATTTACACCCAAAAACACATACAGAGCAACGGGAAGGAGAGAGGTTGACATTTGAATGCGAAAACGCAGTTTGAATTCCAACTAGGTGTCGGCTGTCTGTTACCAGACAGACGGGGTGGACTCATAACCTGTCAGATATGCGCTCTGCTGCCTCCCTGATTCCTAATTAATTAAAATGCTCCTGTTGTGTACTGTATGTCCGGCTGTAGCAGTGAACAGTTGGCTGTTCTGACTGCGCCTGCTTTCCTGTAAAGCTTTGTTAAAAAACCTTAGGCCGCCCACCGGCTGTCACGCCCATTGCCTTATTCACAGCTGCGACAAAGATGAAATAATAACATTTGCCAGTTGGGGCCAGGGTTGACTCTGTGGCTCCATAGCACAGATTAACAGGGAGAGCTGGGATGGAATAACCTGCCATTTTTCAGGCCTAATTAAGGCCGTCTCGTGGCAATGGCTCTCTCCAGAGATGCCACTTGTTACGGATCATCGGTGCGTCTGTCTTCTGCCATAATATTAATTGATATTATGAAGGGGTGGCAGGGGCAGGGGGGATAGTGAGGAGGGGGAGGGTGGGGGTCATGTTGTACAATCACTTCAGTGTAACCATCACATACATGAGTGGACTTGGCATTCTGCTGGCCCCAATCTGCTCTCTGCCCCTCCCTGCACTCTGGTGGCATCTCCTGAGAGATTTGTGAATGTTGGGGCGTCGTGAACGGAGGATTTCAAACTGTTGAAACTGACTGAGACAGACACTTTATGCAATAGCAGCTGGTTTTAGCGCTACTTAATTACTAGCGTTTGACTCCGTTCACAAACACCAGTAGCTGGAGGTGTAGCAGCGACTGTGAGGCTGAATTGAGGTGCAAAACTGTGATTGCTGCTAATTTGCGTCAAATGTGGTACATCTTAAGGGTCAGGAGTCAGTCAAATCTGATAGGTTGATAACAGATGAATTAGCAAACTTCTAATGGTGTCAAAATGGTAAAACGTGAAGGCAGCATCCGCTAAAGCATTAAGGGCGTAATAAATTTAAAAAACGTATGTTTAGTTTATCTTCTCAATGAAAGTGTAGTGATAGGACTTTCAAAAGCCATTATTTTGATATTGCTACACAAAATATTTAAATATATTTCCATACTGCATGGCCTCAGATTATCAAATTCTCTCATCTTTCTGGAATACTGACACTCTCATAATCCATTCATATACAGATAATCGCCCTGTGTTGAAAACCTACCGAGACCTGTTGTGGAAATGAAGCTAAGCTCCCAAATATATGTCGAGGGAAAAACCCTCATTATCCTTAAATATGAAAACAGAAACACTGCTGGGTTGGTAGATTTAATATTATATACAACATGGAGAAAACACTTTTCCTGTTGGCTCTTTGTAAATCGGTTGTGAGCTTAAATGTAAATGTGAAACTCTAAGTCCTAATTTCCTTGGACAAAACACCTTTAACTTCAAAATGAGACTATGGCATCTCCTAAGGACAATTGTTGAGGTTGCATTAATAAGTTGACTTAAGGAGCCTCTTTCAGACTGAAACTCCAAACCTCAGATCTCTTTTGTTGACTTGTACAACTGGCACATTACTGCAAGCAGAAGTCAACCTGTAACTGAACACAAGAATTTGATTTCTCTAAAAATGAGTAAACACGTAAGCAACTGATCATTAATGGAAGGTTAACAGATAGTGGACAGAAGTTACTTTTTCAGGTTCACAGTGCCATTGTTGCTAAAAATATTACTGTTGCTACATATGTCTGTTTGTGTTCTTGTTGCAATGAACAAATGGTTGCTTTTAAGAGGATTTTTTTCTTTATCACATGCTAATTTGACTTTTTTGTGACAAAAATTAAGAAAACAAAGACTCTTTCATGTCAAAGTGAAAACAGATTTCTACAAAGTAATGCCAATTTAGAAATAATATAAAATGTAAAGTAAGTGACTGTAAAGGTGTTTGCTTTTTAAATAAATGACTCGCCTTATTAAACACACCTGCAACCCATTGCTCACATAATTAGTGAAATGAGGGATTATTATGTGCAGTGAACTGTGATTCACTTCGTGATTGTAGTATAAAGACACCTATATCTGGAAGGTCCAATCACTGGAGAATCAATTTTCCTGACTATAACTACACCATGAAGACAACAGAACACTCCAAGCAACTCTGTGAAAAGGTTATTGAAATCACTTTGACATGAAAGAGACTTTATTTTGAACGTTGTTGTCCCAAAAGCCAGAGTAAATCGACTACAATTCAGTGTTGAATAGCAACAAAAGAAAACTTTTAGTCTTTTACTGTGTTTTTAGCCTCTGTAAGAAAGTTTAGTTTGACACTTACTGTATGCAGTGTTTAATTTGTGTACTTGGAGTTTCCGGTAGCACAGAAAGAGTGCGGAAACAGCATGTCGGGAAAGAGAATAATTAACGATTTGCAGTTGATAATCAGAGCGTTCACAATAATCGGCAGGGGGAGGCATGTACGAACAGCTCCCTTCACTTCCCATCTGTCTGTGGCAATGGAATTAGGGCTGAAAGTTAATTTTACATTTATGAAAACAAAGAAAAAAGGTTAAGAAACCAAACTAAATGACATGTTTTTACTGTTTATCGATCTACTCTGCTCTGTCGCAGCGCAGCACTTACACACACCCAACAGCGCTGTCCGTGGTTCTGAAAAGATATTATTATCCTCCATCCCAAGATTAAAATAAAATGAAATTAAATCAAATTTATCCATGCTTCTTGCGTAATAAAGAGCCCTACGGAGCTCGGCCGGCGACGTCAATAAACAGCAGATTCCAAATCTCGTGGCCGTGCACAGCGTTGATGTCACGTTCCCGCGCTTTATTAATTCATGGCCGCACATTATAAACTCATGGCCAGGTGTTGGGGATCTTGTGGCTGTGCGATAATATATTACAAGGTAGGGGCTCTGCAAAAACCTGTAAGCGTACAGACTACAGAAACCTTCAAGTGCTGCATTGGAGGCAGGAATTAAAGGTTGATTGTCCACTGTGGCCCACCCTTATGTTTTTTACCGTACAACCTCATCAGTCACCAAACAGCAGAGAACGTCTTCACGCCTCTGGTCGTCATCCAAATTATCAGTTTATTATAGGTGTTGCATGAAGGTGGGAGATGAAAACAGACATGTCAAGGCGCAAGGGGCATGAAAAACATTAGCGCGTGGCAGGCATACTGTCTGTTCTATAAAAAGGAAGAAAGCAAAAAATTTAATCTCATATCTCACCAGGAGACGACTTTAGCCTCAGCAGTTTCGACTTGTCGGGATCACGCCGACAAACAAACGCTCGTGACAAGATGATCCAGGTGGAGAGACAAATGGGCGAACCGGCTTCAGGAAGAAGATTGAGATGGGGCATTTTTTTGCTGAAGGAACGGCTCGTATTGATTTATACGTGTGCATGTGTATGTGGCAGATGTGTGAGTGGGTGCTGCTGATCTGTGAACAAAGTTACGGGTGTCACATGTGGGTGACGTTCAGAGCGTTGATGTCCTAGGAAGCCGTGGAGGAGCAGCGAGGGGTGAGAAAAAAAAAAAAAGGCAGGCCCACCAGTTCCTTCATTAACCCCTGGTGACAGCTGTCATATCGCCATGGCAACTAGTGCCACCTATTTGATGCAATGCTTATTTATACTCTTAGTTCGACTTTGAAGTGGCTGGCCTGATCTTATTGTATGACTCATCTGCCAGCAGGGCTTTAGGTGGCTTAAATGAAAGTCTTAGCGGCGGAGTCGGTCGTATCCCAATCACAATCTTATGATTACACTTTTAAGACAGTGTAACACTTATAACAAGACTCAAGCTGAAGGAGTGGATTTTAAAATGCAGTGCAGTGTTTACTTTGCTGGTGTCAAAGAGGGGAAAGTGTGATTCGAGCTCGTTATCGCTGGGCTTTTTTTTTTTTTTTTTTTTTTGAACACACAAAACTCTCTCAGTCTAGCCACGCTACATTAGCTGACATTACTTCCCTCATTATAGAGGCCACATTTCACACTGTCTCTCCAGTCAGAGTCGGCGGCTCAAAGGAAGCACAGACGCTTTGTGTCGCGCTTGCAGTGAATTATGGTCATTGTAGTTCACTAACATACTTCAAGTGTGTTTGGGGGGAATTAAATCTTGATCGTTTGAACTCGAAACCGGCGAAACATTCTGGCTGGCAGGGTGTTATTTGCGGAATTACAGCGAGCGCCGAGTGAACCGTCAGGATTCGGTCTCTGAAGGTTCAGCTCAATCATCCAGGTGGTTCGATGTTTGGGGGGAAAGCTAAATCCAAATAACGAAACTCCAAAGAGTAGAGTCTTCAGTCAAAAAAAAAAAAAATTAAAAATCCAAACCAAGAATTTGGCTTTAGATTAAAGGCAGAAGCTGAAGCTCACGTCGAGGAGTTGGAAAATTTGGATATCAGTGCAAAATCTTAATGTCTTAGTGTGGAGAATATAACAAAAAAAAACAAAACTACCTATTTAATATCAAATTTCTTGACTTTTTTTAATACTTTATGCTATTTTAGAAGGCATGCAGTTCATTATACCAAATTTCTGCCACATTAATGTTAAATAAAGAGTTAAAGATATGTTTTCTGCTTGGATCATGAAAGAATAAGTAACGGAGACTTGAGGATCTGTGCAACTTTGAATGCTTGATACCTTTTAATACTCATCTCTAAAGGGATTGCCGGTTTGATCACCAGCCCTGCTATATTTAAGGTGATGTTTGCGCATGATTTGCTATATAGATCCTCATACTGAAGCCAAGCTTTGTATCGATGCATTTGCTATTATTAGACTGTTAATGAGAAGTGTTGTTGTCAGGTGTCACCTGACTGGATGACGATTCCAGCGCCTTCTAACTTTAATGTTATCTTGTCAATTAATGACAATGAGGTGATAACACTTCAGAAGCACGCCAGTAGAAGCGCCATCGCTTTGGGTGTACTTTCAGTCGATATCAGTCCCTTTACACTCGCATTTATATCACCGTCACTTTGGTTGGTATGTCACACTTTCCTTTTTATTGTTAGCAGTGATGAATTCCTCTACAGTATTTCCCAATGTAGACCCATAAGATCTGCAAGATAAAGCTCTAAATAAAGTCAAAAACAATGTCTATTTGTATTTTGCCAATTAATCAGATTCTGTTTTTCTTAAGGAGACAGTCCAGCAGTCTACTATATCACATCAACAATGTTGGGAAGCTTGCCAGAAATCGATTAAATAAAGAACGATCAAAATTGAAGCAGCAGAGGCTGAGACAACATGACTTTTAGTCCCTCGTGTTGGTCGAGTTCCAAAAAAACAAAGCAACTGAATTCTACATTTCCCATAATACATCTGGATGGTATCTTTCATTAAAAGCTGCCTGTCTTCCAGATTTGACTTTTTCTTTGAAAGTTCACGCCGGAGGCTTTAAAATATTTGTTTGCTTGCATATATGCAGCATCCTTATAGTATTATTCTTGTCTTTTTATGTGCTTTATACATGTTTTATGCCAAATGTGTTTTAAATTGCACATAGAAAAATACCTGAACAAAATGGAAACTCATAAAAAAAAACTAAGCTTGAGTGAAAAGTGCAATGAGACATGAACGTGCAAGCTTCCATTAAAGAGACAAAAAATAGCTGCAGACTAAACCCTCCTTCACATCAATGCCATATTTTCACCACATTTTCTTCATGGCTTTCCATCATTTGACTGTAGCGGATGGTAGAAGTGAAGGAGATGAAAATGCACTTTCATTTGCATGTTTTCCACATTCTAAAATTTGCACTGAAACTTGACTAATGAAGTTGACAAATTATCCCGACTACTTTCTGCTGCTCCAGTGAGTGTGTGTGTGGCTATGCATCCATCGCATTCACGTCTCTGTTGTTTGCACACTTCTCCTCCTCCTCCTCCACCACAGTGACAAATAGAGACACCTTTGTCCTTTAATATCCTTTTTGATCTGACTCGCAGCCATGTGTAAACTCAAAAACCCTTTAATTCTGTGATTCATCGGCCTCCTCAGTCGCGCCTTGCGACAGGCACCAGTCGGCTGCAGCTGTTAATGTCTCTCAGCGAGAATTTATGTCTACATCCATGCCTCTCTCCTCCTGTCTCCTACTCAACCCATTAGAGGATTCCCCACCAAAGGTTCGCTGGAACGCCATGCATCAGAGCCGCACTAATGAAAGGCATTATACATTACAAAGTGTTTGATTTAAGGATGATTTTCAGTCCTTCTCTCCCTCAGTCGCGGTGAGGAATGGAAACCTTCCTGGAGATAAGCTCCGGATCCATCTGCGATATTCAAAGGACATCAAAGGGGTTCAAATTGTGTATAGGATTCGTCGTCGGTGTAAGAACCACAAAGAGAGGTTTCTATCAGATGTGAAATTTCCATAACAGAGTGAGAGGCCTGTGAGTTATTATGATCCCGGGATCAGTGGCAGCTTTCGTGATATGCAGCCGAGCATGCACACGCTGCACGTTTAGGCGCTCGATTGTTGCGTCTCGCCGCCGCCGACACAAACATCACTTCTGTCTATTCACAGATATCCCAAATGTTCTTGAGCTGGAGGAGATAACCTTTTTACGTATAAAATCCCCTTGCTCCGCAACAGTAAACAAGAAAAAAAACATACTTTGCGATTACTTTTTCTGATGAAAGAGCAACTATTTTAATTTTGCTAAGAAATGGAGTAAAATATTCATGAATTTTCACCCCGCCTGCCAGTTTTAATAATTGGCAGGATGTCGTTTGCCACCTACACAAACCCCTAATACCTGACAGCTTGTAACCAGCAGCATTTAATCACAGCTGACAACTGATAATCCATGTCTCGGCACTGATGGATCATCAGCTTTTAGTTTTTCTTCTTCTTCTTCCTCCTCGCCCTTTTAATTTCTATTTTTTTTTTAAATTTGTGTTTTTGTCTCGATGCTAGACTCAGAGCTGTTTGGGGCTGTGAGATGTGATAATTTAGTGTGAATTGCTTCTAAGAATCTCTTGGATCCTGTCCACGGGTGTTAGTTGTCACCGGGTTGAGTTTCTAGATTGCCTACAAAGGGATTCAGGAGGCTTGATCTAAATTTATAAGGACACTGCCGCAGTAACACCCACTTTGATGGCCGTCGCTGTGGCTATCATTTGTCGTCCATATGGCATGTTGGTGTGTGATGTGCTTCTCGTGTACGGCATGTACCGAGGTTTGTTTTTTTTCTTTCTCTCGGCAGCAAGATGCTTGAATTAAAGCTCAGTGTTTTTATGCTGAGAGGAGATAACTTGATTCGAAGATAGCATGTTTGCAGGAATAAAGAAAAAAAAGGTTACAGCACATGCTGGTGGGTGTAAATAAATTGGTTTACTTGGTAATTTGATTTCCTGCATTATTTATAGTTGTCAACACTGCTATAAAATAAAAGGCAGAAAGATTCCGTTTAGTCCTGGGTTCAGAGGCAAAATAAAGTGGGCCGAAACAAATAGTATTCGCTTGTTTGACTCTCAGATATGAATGCTTGTCTTGCGTTGCCTTGAGCAAGAGCAGTTCTTATCATGAGTCATTTTCATCGCTGTAATAATGAAGTAGGAATGGCTGATTGCATGGCACACACATTATTTTTATGCAAACAGCATCAGCGTAGCAGCATTCAGCGGATTAACCAGACGTATTTAGAATTTGTTGAGCGGTGGTCAAGGCCAGTAGGTCAGATTGTAGCTGAGATATTGCAAGAAGACGAATGTGTTAGCCTGCGTTTTCTTCCTCCTTCGAATTACAAACATGAAAAACCAGCTTTTGCTGTGTATGTGTCAAGTCGACACAAATGCAGTTAAAGTGAAATCTAATTCAGCTGTCAGTGATTACAGGCATGTATGCATTCAGAGGTGAATTTCACACTTGACAAATGTGGTCTGGTCCAAGAAAAAATAAACCCGGTGCCATGACAGTGTATAGATACTGGTGTGTGGAGCAACGCTTTGGCACATGAAGAATAAGGATGCAGGGTTTTATCAAAGGAATATCATGGGAAACCGTAAAGGAAACAGGAAATGTGAGGTAAAACAGAAGAGAAAAATGACATGCTGGCAATTGAAGCTGGGACTCACTGCTCTGGGAATTTGTAACCGTGCAGCACGTAGCTTAGCCTAAGTAAGTAGTAAAATCACTTGTGTCGACTTAACCCTTTGACGCCTATTGTGGCAAATTTGCAACATATCACTTTCATTCAGACTGCAGCTGAGATAGAATATCCATTCCTCCAATGCCAGTTATCTGTTATTATTATATATCTGTTCCATGTGTAATGGACAAATGAACAATCTCAACTTATTTTAGAATCAACTGGAAAGAAAAAAACGTGCATTTTTTAAAAATTCAACTGTAAATAAATTGCCCTGCGACAGACTGGCGACCTGTCCAGGGTGTCCCCTGCCTTCGCCCGAGTCAGCTGGTAGGCTCCAGCCCGCCCCCACGACCCTAGTGAGGATAAAGCAGGCGTCAATGATCATTACTGGAATTCGTTAATATTATAGAGCATAAAAAAATGAATGAATAAATGGTCTATAGTCAATGGACAAAACACATTTTAAACTGTGAAGACTCGTTTGTAATTGCCTTGCATTGAACCCAGTCTGACTGAATCATCCCTCGTATTTGGTTGGCAGATGTCTGTCCGAAAAAAAGAAGAAGAAGAAGGAAAAAAAAACATCCCATGCTACACAGCAGTTTCCAGAACCAGACAACACACCGCCAGCTTGTCGCCCAGTGTGTGGGAAATACGTCATCACGCAGACAGTTCACTTAACCCACACTCGATGCACACATTTTCCAGCATCACTTTGAAGCACAGATATCTCCCAATCTGCTGCCTCACATCAGTCCTTTTTTTGTTTGTTTGGTTTTTAAGACCAACGTGTCCAAACGCTATGGTTCATATGGTTCCCGCTTTCTGTTTAACAATCTGCTCTTTTCGACTGATTCCCTCGGCGTTTAATGTTATACGCTTCAATCGGAGAGTTACAGAAATACTCCATGTTCCTTCCAGGATATTATCAAACAGAAACAAGTCGAGATAATATGTCTCCTTTATGTACAGTAGACCTGTGTGCCTTTGGATTACTCCATTTAATTGCTTTTTTAATTGCATCATTTCTCTGGGCTGCTGAGTGAGCCTTTTCTTTCTAATTGTAACTGTATGTGGTTGATCCTGCCTATTTGTTCTGACAAATTATCAGAGCTTGACTGTGTCACGTAGAGGATCCTGTTTGGATTGTCTTATTACCTTAGCTGAGGGTCTTTATTAAGCATCTCTGATAAACCGCCTTTGCTGTTAAATACACGCCATCCCACAGAGTGTTTTTGCAAAAACAGGCTCTACTAATCAATAGATGTTTGCATTAATCATAAGGTAGGATTGCTTTTTAACACATATATATATATATATATACAAATAAAAGTTGCAATGGAATACAAACTCCTCTTAAAATAAACAGTTGTCAGTGTGCTCAATCTAATTGTGTATTTGTTCAAGTTGTTGCAGCTGTGGGTTTTTTTTTTTTTTGGACTAAAGTCAAGTTCCGCAGAGAAAAACAGCTTTAAGAAAACCAACAAAAGAAAATAAGATCCATCACCCCGAAAGCCTCATTGCGGCTCTATAATGAGTGTATCACAAGTTATGTGGGGTTTTTTGTTGTTTTTATGATTTTATTTTTCTCTTCAAATACAGTTCATGTTTATATAAAATGCTTTATTTTGACTTTTGTATAAAAAGACTTCACTGCAGAGATGCACTTTCACCATAAATTGACGTCTTGGCTGTTTGAAAGAAGCTCATAATTGGAATCTAAGAAAAAGCATAAAAAACGCTATTGAATCTGTTAAAGGGTTAATATTGAAGACACTGCATGTGGTCTGAGCTCTGACTGGGATTGAAAATAATCTATGGAAAATGATTTGTTTTGGAAGAAGTCACTTCCCCAAAGAAAACACTTCATTTCTAAGAGGTTGCCAAGCTCTTGCCAAATAAGCACTTACTGTACTTCAAGAGATAAATGACACAAAACCACAGCCAAACATTATAAAACAAATCTTTTCCATCAATCACAATCGGGTCGGTTTTCTCCAGTTCACTCGCGCTGCCGCTCGGCCCTTTTAAACAAGATTTATGCCTCCGTGTGCATAAATCCATGGCAGAGTGAAAAGTGATGCATACACAAAGGCTTGATGATAATTCTTTCCTCATGCTGATATTATGAGGGACAAGTTCTTATTGCATGCACACATTAAACACATTTACAGCTCCAGTCGACACCTAATCGGCCAGTGAGATTAGATAAAGTTCAGCGAGATAACCGATCCTTTGTTTTTGTTTTTTTTCTGCCCTCAGGTGATCCAGACCATCAGTGCCGTGGATAAAGACGAACCTCTGAGCGGCCATCGCTTTTATTTCGCCCTCGCTGCACCTGTTGCTGGAAACCTCAACTTCACTCTGCGAGACAATAAAGGTGTGACAATCTTGTCTGTGATGCTTTGATACTACGTTCAGGCTGCATGATTTTACTGTTTGTTCATGTTTATGTGGAAGTGTCTCAGGGTATCTACAAGTCTGAAGAGGTTTTTAGAAGACTGTGTTTTCTCAAAAAGGCCTTACAAAATATGTAAAGTCTTAAATTTGAAGTCTTAAATTGAATTTCCAAAGTCAAAAGAAGCTGTTGTGAAATGTTTACGCGTCTAACTGTGAATTCTACTTAAATAAATGCAGTGTGAGATTGATTCCACAGTGGATGCTGGTACACAGGTGGCTCAGTCCTTCTTGATGGAGTTCTGCTCAACATCTTTCTATGAATGTCTTTGATTTATTTTACTTTCCTTTTCCCATCACGTCCTGTTTTTGATATTTTGTTTGAATCTTAGTGTGCACTGGTCTCCCAACTTCATTTTTAAACACTTGTAGTGCCTATTGATTGCATTTGACTTGTACAAAAAAAAGTGATGTTTGAATAAGATTATTAACTGATTGACTGTTAGACTTCCAACAAACTCTGTCACTTCATCCGCTCAGTATCTAGGAGGATCATGGTCTCATAACAGGCTCATGAAGAGTCAGTTTTAGCAAAAATGAAATCATTCTGAATTTGGTTAATCCCTTCATCCATTTTCTCCTGCTAATCCAGGTCCAAGTCACATTAAAAAGACTCATCATATCATCAGGAATTATTCTTTTACACTGCTGGGTAGTACTAAAAATGGGTTAGAATAGATAATTCTAGGTAAGGCTGCCCACTTATTCGAAAATCTATAACATACCTGATTTTTGATGTTCTCCAAAAAGCACAATTGACTGTAATATTGAAAAAAAAATGCACGCTGTCCTCACAGGAAAGTCTGTACATATAAAACTCAACTCTATAAACAGTCAAGATAAAATCAGCTGGTTAAAACATGGGTAAATCTGACAATAGATGCCAAGCGGGGAGACTAGAGGCTTCTCTGTGCACAACTGCCAAATGCAAAAATGTATGGTCTGCTCACAGGAATCTCTGCACATAGAAAACTCCACTCATAGAAAATAGTCTGAGTAGATAAAATCACTTGGTTTCAGCTTGGGTAAACCTGACAGTAGATGCTAGTGGGGAGACTAGAGGCTTCTCTGTGCTCAGCCACAGAGCTAGCATCTACTGTAGCCTGCATGCTTATTGATTGTAGGGTCAATCAATAAGCACATGTTCAGCAAGTGAGACATTTTAGATGCTATTTTATTCGTATTTTGCCTCTAGAATGTGCATGGATAAAAACAAGCCTTATTTTGATCCAAAGATAAATAAACTAGCAGGAATAGGGGACATAGAAGTGGAAGCAGTGCACTGTTTGCTCAAATGTAATCTAAATATTTGGTCCAGAGATCATTATGATCATTTTGGCCATAGTCAGGCAGTCATTCCCATCCATTCTGGTGTACTTTGGCCAGTGTGATTGTCAGACAGCTATTACATTTCCTTCCATGTGGCATCAAAAAGGTTTCAGTCTCTAATTTAAACTTGTTCTGAATCTCTCCATCCTTGTCAGAGCTCCAAAGTTTCACATCAGGCCTGTTGCATCCGGTTGTTAAATCAAAAAACTCCCGTGAGAAAATTGCCGGTGGCCTTTTTCCGACTGTAGAAGGTGTTGGTCAAGTCAGGTATGGTCTATTTGCTGCTTACTTCCTTCCGAATTGAGCCTGGCAGCAATGCAATTGACACTTTGGCCGTTGCTCACTCCAGCTCTCTGTACCCGCCCTACATCTGGCCACAATCCACTCTGCAATCTGACTCAGGAGGAGAAGTACAGAGTAAGTGTTGCCTCCCGGCATGCCTAGCCCTGCCAAATGAAACCATAATTCTGCTATGACAATGCCCCCTTTACCCTTTTTTGTAATTGTTCATCAAAACTGAATGCAAAAACAAACTTTTCCCCCCGCAACTGGAGCACGTCCGAGATAACCCAGTTTGTGCCACGGTGCATCTTGGCACAGCTTTCGTCCTGCTCGGTGAAGGCTTTTTATATGCTACATCACAGAATAACTTTAACCTCAACACGCAAGATGAAAACTGCTTTTATATCATAATGATTTGCTAACCACCTACACTCAAAAGCAGTGGGCGGATGAAGAAAATTAGCTTCTCCTATAGGAAAACTTAAGTGTTAATTTGCATATAGCTCTGAAGACACATGAGGATTGTGCCTGACTCCATCATTATGTACTTGCAAGAATCCCCACTGCTTAAAAAATGAAAAAAAAAAAAGAAAAGAAGGAAAACATGTGCAGAGCTGATACACTCTGCGAGGTGGGTGATGCCCTGCGTTTGAGTGTTTTGTTCGCATGTGTGGGAGCTCGGATGTGGCTGCCGCGCTACCTTTCACAGGGAGCAGCAGCCAGGTTGTGCCACAATAATCCGTGCGAGTGCAGACACGAGTTACATGTTGAACTGGATGTTTGAGGTAACCTTTCAGCAGATTAAGAGAGAGACTTGGCTGGAAGACAGATTCTGTTTGCTTTGTGCAAGAAAGGTTGTCTGTACAGGTAATGTTCCTTCTCTATTCCCCTATGAGGAGCATATATACATGCATGTGTGCATATGCAAATGTTGAACAGCAAAACGCTATTTGGTGCTGTTATTCAAGGTTCAGTGTAGTGTTTACTCAGCTTGGAGGAACTGAAACCAAGTGTAATTGGAGTTTTTTTTAGGAAATGAGTAGCCTGAATGAATAAAATATGCTATTAAATGTAGCTAACATTTTAGGTTTAAATCACAAATTGGTTATTTTTAGTCTAGAAAATGTTGTATAATAGTAAAGTAGGATTTAAGGTCTTTGTATATGTGAGGTTATGACACCTATAACAAAAGCTAGGAGTTATTTCTCTGACTTCCCTACATCCGCTCCCATTATGATGTTATTTTATTGCCGCCCTTTTTGACCACAGATGCTTCTTAATTGATGCTCATCATGCCGCTGCCATCGTCTATCAGGGTCTGTTCAGGTTGACTGCATTCTAGATTAGGTCTAATTGTTCTCTTGTCTATTCGGGCTGGGTCTTGCTGTGCTTCGGTTCCCTTTGGATGAGAATGAATCCATGCACATTGGGTACGGGTAGGTTTTCCAAGCGTTTGTTTCAGATTAGGTCTGTCATTTTGGACCTGTGAGGATCTTGAGGAAAAAAGAAATCTTTCTTTTGGGAGTATCTCTGTGTGGTGGCTGCGTTAGCGGGGATGTTAGAGAAAGAGTGCAGTTGTGATTGAGAAAATGTGGTTTCAGGAAGGAGCACAAATATTCATGACTCAGTTGTGATGACTGATTGGAACAAGTTGTGATAAAATCTGTTCCAGTCCGACGTAGGGTATACATTCGACCAGTAAAATCAAATAGTGTGGGATATTTTTATTTTAAATCTTTCACTTCCGGTTGCTGCCGGTCGTTCTCATCAACGTTCCTTTAAACCATGTTCAGCATCTCCAGCTGTTGTTGTAACTTGTGGCGGCAGAGGAAGATATCCTGCTAAATAAATAGCATTACCTGATGTTGGCTTCAGTGCACAAACTTAACTCACCTCCACCTCCCTCTCTGCAGTCTACTCAGGAACTCTCCATCCAGGATCTCAGCCAAACTCTGATCTTATTTCATCCTTTTTTTGGCCCCTGGGCATATGAGGAGTACAACATGCCCTGTTGCCGTCTGTATTTTTTTGGTACAAGAATACACAAGAATAGGTAATCTCTGGGGTTGTGTGGGGGTCAGCTACGGCCAGAACTTCCTGTCTTCTTTGGATGTGTGTTGTAAGGTGTGTGCCCTTTCCTGGCTGTCTTTGTAGGGTTCATCTAATCTTGTTATTCAAATCAATGTTATTTATATAACGCAGATTCACAACATATGTCATCTTACAGCGATTAGAACAGTAAGGTACAGATCTTACACATTCATAAACAGAACAGAAAAAACAAACAAGCCAAAGATGCTTTTGGATTCCCACGAGCAACGACGGGAAGGAACCAAAACCCCCTAGAATAGGGAAGTGGGAAAAAAATCTTCGACAGAGCCAGGCTCAAGAAAGGCAGCCATCTGCCTCGACCGGTGGGGTGAGAGTGAGAGTGAGGGGGGTAAGGATGGCAAGACGACATAATTAGCAACTAAAACTGTTAGGCAAGTCTTGTGGAATTGTCCAAAGGGATCATAATTTGTAATTACCTGCGATATAGGAAGCATAACAGCATCCCAATGTACAAAACCAGGTCCCAGTTTGATGTGGAAGAACTTCACTAGTCTGCACTTAGCCCTAAATTCTACCTCATCCATCACCTTTGAGGTGAACTGGAACACTGACTGCAAAGCCAACCTTTCTGCCCAAAAAAAAATCAGACCTCTCTAATGTTTCTGTGGGCAAGAGGGAGCAATTTTCTGCAGTCTGTTTCCCAAATCTTAGAGAATATTTTCCCCTTAAGAGTGGAGGCTGTTACAGCAGCATAATAATTATCAGGGGTTGGGGTCAACAGTCACATATTGGCATAACAATTGAGTTCGCACTTAATTTGCCATGTAGTTTAATGCTTTAATTTTACTTGTGCAGACTTTCTACCTTGCTGCACACAGATATGCCTTAAAGAAGGATAAAAGACACAACCGCGTTTCGCATTTACTACCAGAACATTTTTATTTAACATTTTTCAATTTTTTTTCCCCAACCCATCACAGTTGTTACCAATCAGTCGCGTGTTTTTCTTCATCCATGATTTTACTAAAGCGGCATTTACAAGAGAGCCCCTTCGTATATTCATTTCTACCTTGTTCCTCGACTTCTGAAAACAATCTGAATATCAATCAGACAAACAAAGGAGTTGTCCTTCAAGGCAAAATCTACATTTCAATCGTGACTGCTCAATTTAAAAGTACATTTCAGTCTATTGATATGGTTGTCATGAAATGGCTTTTTATTATTTTTCTTAGCTTTAATGGCACATTGTTCCCTCCTGGCTGCCTTTGTTTCTCTCCCATATACTGAAATTTCATGTAAGACTTTACCATCAAACCAAAGCTGTTATTAGCCAACAGGTGGTCATGACCAGGGAGAGACGCCATAGTGTGTCATGTAATGAATTGTGTTAATGACACCATCTGTTGGCATTCCTGCTCTTAATACTGTAAAATCATTTCGAGCTGCATAACCAACGCACAGCCATCATCACAGAATAGAAGTTAAGCCTCCTGCTAGTCATATATGTGCAATTTATTGTTCTTTTGCAGCTGATAAGCTTGATATGCAAATTAAATACAGCTTTATGTGCTTTTTGTTTGACTGATACGCTGTTCGCACGATTTTGCAGACAACACGGCGTCCATACTGACAAAGCGAGGTGGCTTCAGGAGGCGAGAGCAGCCTGTGTATCGACTGCCCGTGTTGATTGTGGACAGTGGAAGTCCTGCCCTCAGCAGCACCAACACGCTCTCGGTGCGGGTTTGCGACTGCGACTCTGACGGCGTGGCCTTGTCTTGTGGAGCTGTGGCCTACACATCGACTGGCCTGAGCACCGGCGCCCTCCTGGCTATTTTGGGCTGCATCATCACACTTCTGGGTAAGACCTACACGACCTCGGTGTCAGAGATAGAAGTCTGTGTAACTGCGACTTGTTTTTTTTCTTTTCTTTTCTTCTAGCTGAAGAGGCTGGTGTAAAGCTCAAAGTGTTATTATTGCGGGGCTGTTTTTAACAACCTGAGTTTTATTCTCGTATTCTGGGCGTCTATTTCTATCCAAATATTTCATTCAACACTTTAATTATAGTCACCCACCAATATAACTGGGAGTTTGTGTCCAAACTGTCTAAATATGGTGCTATTTCCATTGCAGGCAGTTTGGGAAGAAGTATTTAGATCTTTTACTTTAGCAGCAATACAACAGTGTAAAAACATTTGCGAGTTACAATTAAAAGGAGTGTCGCAATTATCCTTTAAAGTTCAAAATGTCAAGTATGCATATGCAGACAAATGGCCCTCGAGTGCTAATGTATTGGTTAACTACCATTTTAGCTTTAGCATTATACTGTTAATAAACTACAGTTGGGTAGTTTACTCGATAACAGCTCATCAGATCTTGTTTGAGCTAAGATCACATGCGACTAAAGGTGTGAAGTACTGTATCTAGTGTGACATTTATCTCTGCAGTTCAGTGGAGTACAAGTACGAAACAGTGTATAATGATAATATTCAAGGAAAGTTTAAGTAGCTCTAAATTAAGTACAGCGCTTGACTGAATGTACTCGACTCGACAACTGCTCGCCTATTTAAGTAAAAGCCTCACGTCCTCCGATTTCAGCACTTAAGGAACAACCAAAAGAATATGACCCCGGCTCATTACAAGAACTTTATTCAGAATTAATTCCGATGCAATTACAGCAGATAGGTAGACGGCTGCAGCATGCGAGCAGAGAGAACAGCACCGAGTAAATGTTAAGACCTCGTCCAGAAGCAAGTCTGCAAAAAAAAAAAAAAAAGCAATAAAAACAAGCAGCGATATCAGCGGCTAATAGCTACTGATGTTGCACAAACAGTGATGGAACAGAGCCAAGACATGGGTTGTCATTGTAGATATTAGTGAAAGCAGCAAATATTTGGCTTTGGGGGAGTGAAGCAGTGATAACTTGGAACTCAACAAGGAGCAAACCTTTGTGGAAGACTCGCAGCGGTTTCTGAGTCTTTGCTTGTGTGAAGAAGGCTTTGAGTTAATGATTATTTCCATTTGTCATTCATCTGCCAGTTATTTTCTCAAATGATCAATAGGTCATTTGGTCTATGAATCATCAGAAAATTGCAAAAATTACAAAATCCTACTGCGAAAGGTCTTATGGTCAACAAGTTGTTTTTTTGCAGCAGAATTTCATGTGGTGAGCAAATGAGCACTGAAGGAGCATCTTCACCCACAGGGACTCACATTAGCAATTCTAGTTCTTCAAACATATATGTATGCATTAGGATCATGCTACAGTATAGATTGAGGTTTATGGGATCACCTATCTGACAGTCCATGAAATCAATGGGATCAGTGGCCACACATGCAGACATTTTTAAGACAGCTGTTCAAAAGAATCTAAAAAATCAACCTTTGTCATTTAACGTTTCTTTTTTACAAAGGGAAGGCAAAATCTGGGATGGGAACACTTTAAAGAAAGATACTCCCCTGCTATCCAGAAAAAAAGAAAACCCTTTTCCTTATCTGCCGCCCTCTGCTCCCATAATCATTTAGTCTCTGAGCAAATGTAAAAAGTGGGCACTGACAGGTTACATAGACTTCCTAGCTCTCTGGCAAAACTTACAGCTTACACGCTAAGCTCCGTTTGTCTTTTGAGTTGCAGTGGGTATATATATTTAAGCTAACAGCCGTGGCAGTTCAGATTTAAGTTCAAATTTAAGTGGAGGTAATGCAGATTTACAGTCCTGCACTCCGAAACTGCAGAACATCTCAGTATTTGCAACACATTCAGACTTATCTTGGCTGTTATGCACTCTTCGGGCAGTTCAGTGTGTAAGAGAAGTCTTGCTAAAATAGAGCTGCATGTTGAGGTCTTGTACAGGTCAAACCTGGGGGGAGATATCTTCCCCTCATATTTCCTCTTTCCATGACCTCGGTCAGCTAGCTCTGAATAGCAGGATGGATGTTTACAAGCAAAATGCCACTGAAATCCTGCCAACAGGATCAATTAGCTAGAGTTTGTTCACTGGGTTTTTACTGGGATTCTGGAGTATGTTTATTTTGCCCAACTGCTTTGCTGAGCCCATCAGATATCGGATAGTAAATTTTATTCTGGGCATTTTTTTTTGCTAAACTGAACCAAGAACTGGATAAAATATATACAGTCCCTATAAAAAGTATTCACCCTTTATTGCTTTTGACATTGAATCATGGTTAATACTATTTGGCTTTTTTGGCAAAATTTTACAAAAGACTCTTTTCAAGTCTAAGTGAAAGCATATTTCTACAAAATCATGTCAAATATTTAAAAGTACAAAACATAAGTGAAGCGCCACTGCATAAACAATCACCTACTTCATGTCAGTATTTAGTTGATGCACATTTGGCGGCAATTAAAGCGTTGAGCCTGTGTGGGTAGGTCTCAGTCAGGCTTGCGCATCTGGACAGAGAAATTATATCCAACATCTTCTTTGCAAAATTGCTCAAGATCTGTTAGGTTACATGGAGATCCTGAGTGAAAAGCCCTTTTCAAATCCAGCCACAAACTCTCTGCTGAATTGAGGTCTCTGGCTCTGACTGAATCACAAGCTTTGGGTCATTATCTTGCAGGAAAACAAATTTTCTCCCAAGTCTCAGTGCTTTTGCAGGTTGCATCGGGTTGTCTTCCAGGATTTCCATATACGTTGCTGCACTCATTTTACTCTCTACCTTTACAAGCCTTCCAGGTCCTGCAGAGAAACATCTCACATCATGATGCTGCCACCACCATGCTTCACAACATGATGCTGCCACCACCATGCTTCACAACATGATGCTGCCACCACCATGCTTTACAATATGATGATGCTGCCACCACCATGCTTCATGATGCTGCCACCACACCATGCTTCACATCATGATGCTGCCACCACCATGCTTCACAACATGATGCTGCCACCACCATGCTTTACAATAAGATGATGCTGCCACCACCATGCTTCATGATGCTGCCACCACCATGCTTCATGATGCTGCCACCACACCATGCTTCACATCATGATGCTGCCACCACCATGCTTCTCATCATGATGCTGCCACCACCATGCTTCACAACATGATGATGCCACCACCATGCTTCATGATGCTGCCACCACACCATGCTTCACAACATGATGCTGCCACCACCATGCTTCACAACATGATGCTGCCACCACACCATGCTTCACAACATGATGCTGCCACCACCATGCTTCTCATCATGATGCTGCCACCACCATACTTCAGGGTGTCTTTGTAATGACATTTAGTCGTTGGTGTCCAACAAACATAACATATCCAATCAGATGGCCAAGACGCTCAAATTTGCTGTCATCAAACCTCCCAGTTGATTTTAGAATAACTTCTGGTTAACTCTTGTTGAGATTTAACATGAGCTTTTTGATCAGTGTCTTAGTTTTTGTCACTTTCCCATAAAGCTTTGACTGGTGAAGAACAGGCAACAATTTTTGTGTACACAGTCTCTCCCATCTCCATTCTTGAAACTTCTAACTCCTTCAGAGGACTCGTGGTTTTGTGTGGTTTTTTTTTAGCATCCCTTTGTGGTCACCTTCTTGCACAGTCACTCATTTTTTAGGGACAGCCGCCTCTTGGCAGATTACAAATATGGCATATTCCTTCTTTCCTTCTATAATGATGGATTTAACTGTAGTATAGGGGATTTTCATTGACTTGGAAAGTTACTTGGATCCATGCTTATGCTAATGAATAACCAATTCAAAGAGTTGCTTGGAGTGGTCCTTTGTCTTCATGGTGTAATTTTAGCCAGGAGTACTGATTTACCAGGTGTTTCTGGACTACAGTCACTCTAGATACATTCACCACATTTAGAAGATCTGCATTTCACTAATTGTGTGACTTCTAGCACCATTTGGCTGCACCTGTGTTCAATTATGAGAGTCACTTTTAAGGGGGGTGAACACCAATCCAGTCAATTATTTTGCATTTTACATTTTTAATAAATTGACATTGCTTTGTAGATATTCACTTTAACTTTGTCATAAAACAGTTTTTATTGTAAATTCTTGTCCAGAAAACCAAATTAAACTGGCCATGATTCAGTGTTGAAAAGCAATAAAATTGGAGAACATCCAAGGGGGGTGAATGCTTTTTATCAGCACTGCACGGTCACCTTGGCTTCATGTTCAGTAATTAACTTGTCCAGCTGTGATGGCATTACTGTATATTCAACATCTGTTTTTTAATATGTAACGCGAATATATTCACTTGATTGGACACAAAAACAAACACAAGGATGTGACTGATTCAGTTGTTAAAGTACATTTTTACAACCCTCTTTCGCTAGTTATGCTTATTTGTCATTTATATGACAGCCAGGCCCTCCTGATTTGGAGCACTAAAAAAATAAAGTGTGATAATGTGCATTTTCCTTGACAGAAGGCAATGCCTCAAGGCAGACTGAGTCGGTGATGAGATTTCAGATTTTAAAGGAGAACTCTCACAATGGCTTCCCTCAGGTACATGTCAGTATATTTTATTAACTTAATAATAGTTCAAGAAGGTCACAGAGATAAGTAATGTATAGAAGATTGCATTTCAAGGACGCTGCGCTTCTATTTTTGTGTAACACCATATGTTAAGTAAAGACACTTGTAAATGAGAATTCATTAGCATACTCTTAAAGATGATGCAGCAGTGAGCCGTCACCTCCAGGCTGCATTATTGCTCATAAAACCCACAGATAAAGCATTACCCCCATCAGGGCAGAGTCATAGTTTAACGCTTAGGTGATCTTCATTGAAAGCTGGGGAGGTTCTAAACAGCATTTACAATAACTGAAATGAGGATCTTTGATGGGGTCAAACTTTGCTTTTTATTCTGGTCCCCTTGAAGTCTGCCTTCTTTTCATTGCGACAGAATACTTCTTGTGATAAATGAAAACTTCAAAAGAGCAACAGGGGGAAATACGAGGCGGTGCAACCCTGAACCCGGCATCGCTAATGAAAGCTGGCTCTGTTCTACACGGCATGGCTTCAGGCCACAGGCTTAGAACTAATGGCCTCCAGTTTAATATACCTCCAAGTCGCCTTGTCTCTGTGTTTGTGTGAATGTGGCTGCGTGTCCTTAGCTGTCCCCATCAGTCTGTTTTGCTCAATTGGATCGGCCTCTTTCCTTCTTCTCTCTGTTTCCTCTTTGTGCATATCCACCTCCCCAGCCCTCACCCACCCCCCGAGACTCCTTTCTTCCTTTGTATTAACAGCCCGTGCGTGACCACTCTGCCCAGTTCTTTATTCTGATCTTCCTCGATAGTCTTCCATCAAGATCTTTTTCAATCTGTAGGTAGCAATTGAGGCCGTGATTGCGTGTGATTGTATTGTTGTGGATGAGACACGAGCTGGAATAAGACCCGTGCTGCGTCTCGCTCCTGTCATCCTCATGTGCTGTCAGTCTTAAATCTGCTGTATTTTCTCCCCCTTTCTCCCCCCCCCCCATCAATCTCTCCCTTTCTCATCAGGTGAGAGGAACACGCACTCCCACCAGCAGCACTGATTCTAGTTATCTGTCGTCATGGCTGGGTCTAATACCTACAATGCATGTTGCGTGTGGAGAGCTCTTCGGGGTGCCACTCCTCCGCTTGTCTTAGTATTCATTTTGTCTGAGAGCTTCAATCACAACAGCTGATAGAAAATGTGCACTTTCCATTGCCCTGCCTTTAAACCACACAGCGCCGTGTGCACATTAGCATTAGCGCTACATACTCATAAGCTAAGTGGTCATTAATCATAGGTTGATATTTTTAGATTTAATTACTGTGCTTGTCCTCTACTTCTTGCAGTAATGTTCCTGAAAATGCCTGAGCACCGCTATGTTTTTAAAGAAATGTCAGTTCAAACCTTTTTTTTTTTTTTTTTTTAATGATGCAGTCACTTTCGGATGATACATCCAAACTACTGAGACGATCATTATCTCGTTAAGATCCAGCGGCCTTTTTCCCGGTACAGGTCAGGTATTGCTCAGTCCTCCAGAGGGCCAATTAGGACATTACGTAGCTCTCCAATTCTCCAGACAGATATTTCTATCTGAGCATTGCTTATCAGACTCATTCTATAAATCACTATGTCCATTCATCTGTCTCTTGTTTTACTGTCCGTCCCCTGTGTAAGTCCGCTGTCTGTCTCCGTATTTATGTGTCTGCTTTCACGCTGCAAACTCGCCAGACAATTTCCTCTTGGAATCTGATCTTTGTGCTCAACTGTGCGTATTGTAACCGAAAAATGGCTGCATCAGACTCGAATGTTTAAAGCGTTTAATTGTACGCTATCATTGCAACAGGGAAATAAACCCTTTATTTAACCGAGCAAGTCAATAAACAGCAAATTTATCTTCGCGATGCATGAAAAAAAAAAAGCTACAACAGCTTGCAGAAGGATACAGAGAACGAAATAAAAACAGAAATGTTGATATAACAGTAAATAAACACAGGCACTATAATCTGCACAGATCCACCGCTTACAGTGTGACGGCTAATATCAGCAACAACATACATGCGCCATAAATGCTATTTGAATCATGCAGCGAACATGCAGCAGCACTGATAAAGAATGACGTGGCTAGGAAAATGGAGGTTTTGTGTTTGCCGATTGTGATTGTTTCTTGTTTCTCTCTATCAGGTTGTCTGACAGATTGCCTTTGCTACTGCAGACAATGTCATCCCAGGGGGAGAGTGATATCTGTCATGTTGCTGGGGAGGTCTGACACCTCGTTATTTGACCAGACACCTTTATTTTCTTGCTTGCTTCCACGCGTGTCATGTTTTGTTCTCCTAATTGCAAACCATAAGTCAGTTAATATTACAATAGCGCTGTCAGGAAATTAATCAGCAGCTGTTTTGAAAATTGATTACTTGTTTAAGATCTATTAAGAAAAAAGAAAAAAGGCAAAATGTTTTTCAGCTACTCAATTGTTGGGATTTTATTGTATAATTGACATGTTTTGGTTTGGGGCCTTTGGTTTGACAAAAGACATCACCTTGGGGATGATTACGAATGAAAAATTATTTTAAAAACTGGAAATTTAAAGTCACAGTGAATGTGAATTAAAACACATTGAAATCAGATCTCTCAGATTTAACTGGATTGCTGAAAGATGCCCCTAATATGCACAGAAACCACTATATAAAGGTAAACAAATCCTTACGATGAAGTGTTTTTAAAGTTCATTGTTTTGACTCCAGCAGTCACCATGTTGGCAGTGCCTGACTTCTACATTCCTACTAATCCAAAAATGAAGAAAGAGGTGATGTGAGTGAAGTTTTGGTGGACAGTGCAAGTGTTTCTGACCATGGACAGACTTTTGCTACTCAAAGCACACCCTTAATTATGCATAACTTTAAGCTTTATTACCATTTAAATAGCTGAGTTTTATATAAATCCACCCCCTGTCCAGCTGTCATGAGTGGGAAAATTTGCTATAGAGACTAAAGTCGTTTTTTGTACCAGAATGTAAACATGTTTATATCTGCTGTAAAGTGGAACATTTTAACAATGTGCTCTGTGGGGATTGACTCGCTTGTGAAACCAGCCTCTAGTGGTCATTTGAGGAACTGCAATTTTTTTTTGTTGAACTAAGGTTGTTGCTTGATGAAAAATAGAAGCACCTTTTTTTTTTCTTAACTGAGGTCCACGCACACCTCATGCTATGATTTTCACTTTGCTAGCTGCTCCTACCCACTAACTAAGGATGGAGGTTAATTTTATATGGCAGGAGGAATTAGTTAGTCATCACAAATTCACTTGTCTTATCTATATGCCTTAATAAATGTCAAAAAAGAGGAACTTCCATGTAAAAAACACAGAAATAAGTAGCATACATCAAGTGGCATTTTGCATGTGCTATTTTTTTTTAGCATGTAACAAAAGCTATTGCTGTAAATGTCCCAACCTGCTGTTCTTGTAACTAGTTTGTGAGAACATCCGTTTATTCATTATACATACTGTAACTAGAAATTAAAAAAATGGTTTGAGTTCCATATTTTCCTTCAATATTGTCCTCTGTGTGTTAAAATGGTCCATCTATGTTTTGTACTAGTTGGCAAACAACAGCAGGTTAATTAATGCACCAACAAATCAGACTTTTACTCAAAACCTAAACTGCTCTGTGTGGACTTATGAAGGGTTTTTGAGTGGCCTCACAGAAACAACTGATTGCACTATAATAATCTGACAAAACTCTGTTCCAGTGATTATTTTCACAGATTTTTCATCATCAGTAAGTCACAGTTGGCAGTAGGATACACTGATCTTTTTGTCTATGTGAATCTATCCATTAACTGTTAGTTTAGCTAATAAAGCAGCGTATTGTTGATATCCTACCTCAACCTGTTCTCGTTCCCAAGGCATTGAATACTTCCATTTTTTCAAAGCTACTGTCTAGCTCAGAGACATACACAAGATGTCGTGTCAGTGGTGCAACCCACAGCGATATCAACACCTATAGACTTGGAGCCACAAGACTGGCACCCAGGAAACTAAAGCTTGTGTCCCAGTTGTACCAATATTTTTTCCTCTTAGTTTCATTTTGTTTTGTGATTTAAGTCTAATTTCCCCTCACTGTTTGGTTAGGGATATTAAAAAAAAAACATGATATGGGGGTAAAACACATCTTTTACAGCATCAAACATGTTACAATTCAAACTTCTGGTTACCTAAAACGGACGACACCAGCAGAGAGCATTTGGCTACGGCCTCATGGCTAGTATTTCTGTAATTAATTCATTTTTATGGGCTTATTGAACCACCTTGTGCTTTGAAAAATGACATTAAAGTGTACCAAGTGAATTGAAAAGCAATGCCAAGGGAATCTGACAAAGTGGCCATATGTGACGAGTCCCTAAACACATGCTTCCAATATGTTTAATGATTAAAGCTGGAGTCTGGGACTTTTACATCTAAATTAGCATCCGTTGCAAATGAGTACACACAGTGCTGATTAAACCTATCAGTGCCTGGTAAATTGCTGTTTTTCACAGTATAGCAGAGTTTTAAATCTGGTAGCAATGTGTTTAATGCCAATCAGCAATAGGTTTGCCAGGGCTAAGTAAGCTAGCAACTTGGAGTCTGATAGAAAAACCAAGGAAGTGTCCGAGAAAAGTTTGTGCTGCTCCAGATAAAAAAAGAAACTGCACTGAGAGGAGGGATGCAATCTTGAGACAACCATGTGCAATAAGCACCGGCATTTTTGTAATTACTCCTACAAACAGCAGGGGGAGACAAAAGTTCTGCAAAGCAGCAAGCAGCCAAAGTTTTTTGCGGAAAAAAAATGTTCATAAATATTTATTTTTGCAAATGTGCTTCATCAAGATTGTGCAAATGTGGTTTGATAAGACTTAACTGACAGATGCAGCATCAACATCATTTCATTTTGCTTTAAAATGCATCTGAAAGCAACTTTCTCCAACTGGGATGAGCTCAGGTAAAAAGTCTCCCATAGCAAAATGAAATTCAGATCTTGGCAGAAAATTGTATTCATGTTGGACCTCATAACTCGTAGCAAAAATAATAAAACGGGGCTACAGGGCTTTTGATCATTTGAAATGGATACTTCTTTTTTTTTTGCGTGAGTGACATTATGACAAACATGATGTACTTACCATTAATTAGTATTTAAACCTAAAGCTTCCTTTCGAATCAGAAAGCGTCACAACTGCTGATTAATGCCTCTTATAAACTAAACGGCGGCACAGACACAGTGTGTGGGTGACATAACGAGTAAATAATCAGTCCCGGGTTCACCAGAATTACACAGAAAAATACTCTAATGAGAAAGTGATGCTTGCTGGTGAGAAAAGGGCAGCATAGAAAACACACCTTGTTCACTATCGATTGTGCCGCGTCGATCATTTAAACAATTCAATTACAGCAGAAGCCTTTGTAGCAGTAAATTGATCTCCTTTTCTTCTGTTTTTCCATTTTGTGTACATCATCGGTACAGGTGCTGTGAAGAGTGGGGCTCCTGTCGTAACGCTGTTGTGTTTGCTAAACTGCCTCGGCTGGAAATCATTTCTTACAGGACCCTTGGTACCTGACACCGACTGACTATTTGTATGCCTGGCCATCCACCTGCTCATCCCAGTAGCTTGTGATTGGATGTTGGCTCGTTTCCAGCCTGTGAGGCATCGTGGCTGCCTTCTAGGCATTAAACCCTAAAGAGCTTTGCTGGAAAGCACTGAGAATATTCTATTTCAATGTGCCACTTTGTAATTCACTTTGGAGAAGCCTTACTGAGTCGAATAGAATTTAGAATGACTCGAGTTCCTAAAATCAGAGGAAACAATCTTCCACAGAAATGTTTGGCATCCTGTCTCAAAGCACTAAAGAGTGTCGTGGATATTGGTCGCTCTGGCGGGACCGTTCCAAAACTGGTGAGCGGTGATACGAGTGCTGCCGTTGTAGTGTACAAGTAGCCACCAAATAGCCAGCAGAGAGCCACTCATTCATCTCCCGCAGTCTTTCCATGTGACACTTTCCTCCCTTCCATCCCTTCCATTTGCTCCCTTATTAGAGAGTGTGAAGCGGTGTTTGAATTTGGTTCCTGGGCCTCTTTCACTGCTGCCTGCAGTAGCTCAATGCCGAGAAGGAAAAGAAATATGGGCCCACGGAACGATATTTCACTGGCACCAGCTTGACATTGATGGATAGAGGATCATTAGACATTTGCCAGTTTGCTTGGGCGTAGAGTTATTTTCAGCAATAATGTATGGGAGAGGGAACAGGGGCTGGAGGAAGGCTTCTGGAAAGATCTCAAAGGGCCACAGATTCGAGTTTTGGTGGAGTTTTGTAGAAGTCTCGAAGCAAAATATAGGTGGTGCAGTGCACAGAGGAGCACGATACAATAATATTACATTGTAGGTTTGCCTTCGTAAACTCTGGTAGAATTTGCAAAGTGCTCTGCCACTAAGCTGATAGGGAAGGGGTATTTTGTCAAACATCCTCCCACAGCCCTGTCAGAGGAAGTTAGACTCATAGATTGACAACATATGAATTTTGTTCTAAATGTACACATTTTTCATGAGTTTTACAACAGATGTCATGTAACACTGAAGTTGGGTATTTTGGTCAGTTTGTACCACGAGCTGATTGCCGTTTGAACCATGTATCCATTATGCCTATTTTCACCATTTATCCTTTGGTTTGAGCTGATTATTCCAACAGCTTTTCATTTCTTTTGGTATTGAATTGTACTAATAGCCAGAAATTTCCAGCACTGACTTTATTTAACTATTCAGCTATTTATCCATTAGTTATCGGTAACTTCTTGAACTGTTAATGCTCCTAACCCTAACCCTTTTTATGTTTATTTATTATTTTAGTGTCCATTTCATCTATTGAACCATTATGTTTAGCTAGCAGCTCAAAAGTATTACGTTTTGTATGCATTACTTTTAGCTAACCATGTTTGTTTAGTTATTTTACCTGTTTGTACATACTATTAACTATCTAGCACTTAAACCTTAAACTGTTGAGTCATTTTATTCATTCACTTTTAGCATGTATTTAAAACGTTTAGCTTAATGTTTCAACCATTTATTTTAGCTAACTATTTCAACTGTTTATGATGTGTTTAGCTAACCACCTGAACAGTTTATTAGTTTATTACTTTGAGCATTTAGTTCAAACATTGTAATCATTTATGTTTATATTTACGTTGTTTCAACTACATTTAGTAATTTAAACTATTTGCGTAAACTTCTACCTAACAATTTAAACTTCAACCGTTGCTTCAATTTAGTCATTTTCCTTTAGCATCTATTTAAACTGTTCCTGAACAGTTTGTTACTTTGGGATGATTTTGTTCAACCATTGCAATGATTTATGTGTATCCTTTCAATTATGTTTACTTATTTAAGCTGTTTGTGCATACTTCAGCTAACTACTAAAACATAAACTTTTGAGTCATTTTAGTTATTTGAATGTGAATTTATTTGTTATTTTTGGTATCTATAGATTAGCAGGTATATGAACTCTTTATTCACTACTTTACTGAGCATTTATTCCGCAGTACTTGCATGCTAATTGTCTTTTGCAAACTTCCTTTAGTTAAATAGTTAGTGAACTGACACTTTAAATTCTGTAATTTTTCCGCTTTGTTAAACCACTCTAAAAGCTCTCCATTTAACCCTTAACCTCAGAAATACCCCCCAGGTACAAATAGCCTGTGGTTTTCCGCTCTTCCTGCATTTTTTTTTTCCCGGCTGACTGGTGCAGAAAGACTGGACGTCGTCAGTCAGTATTGACTCAGAGCTCTTTCCCTTTCTCTGCAGTGATGGTTCTGCTGATTGTGACGATGCGCCGGAGGAGGAAGGAGCCTCTGATTCTCGAGGAGGAGAGGGACATCAGAGAGAACATCGTCCGCTACGACGACGAGGGAGGCGGCGAGGAGGACACAGAGGCCTTCGACATGGTCACTCTACGCAACCTCAATGTCATCAGAGACCCCAACGTGCGGCGAGATGTCACACCGGACACTCCCACCTTCTTTCATTACCCAGCCTCTCGTCCGTCTTATAAATCCCTGCCAGACAACGTGGTGTTTCGAGAGTTTATTTGGGAGCGACTGAAGGATGCTGATGTGGACCCGTCAGCTCCCCCGTATGACTCCCTGCAGACGTACGCTTTTGAAGGTAGCGGCTCTGTAGCTGAGTCGCTAAGCTCACTGGAGTCACTAAGTACAGACTCAGATCAGAACTATGACTATCTCAGCAACTGGGGACCACGCTTCAAAAAGCTGGCCGACCTGTACGGCAACAGCGACGGCACCAGTGTCTTCTCATAGCCCCTGAAAGTCTCCCTTAACATTTCTCGGACTAAAAAAACAAAACAAAAGTAATTTATTGTCAGAGAAGATGATTTTGTCTGCCTTAGTGCATTGGAGGGAAAAGATTCAAAGACAACACAAGAGATTGAGAGAAAAACACTTTGACTTCAAAGGTTTTTTTGGTTTGTTTACCTCCCTGTATGGATTTTCAAAAAGCGTGCCGTGGTGAGTTTTGACACAGACTTCAAAAGTGGCTTGACTGGAGGAGGAAACCTTGCGTGCAAAAAGACATTAAAGGTTTCAGATTTTGGGCTACAGTCCAACCAGTGACTGCAGAATGCATACATGTTGGAGCCTTTGTACGAGGAGGCACCTGTCCTTTCATTCCAGCGATGGGCACGGGCCCAGCACTCCTGCTTTGATGCATTCCTTTGCTATCTTTGTGCTAAAAAAAATCTCAAATTTCTCATGAAATGCCGGGTCCCTGGAGGCTAATCAGTAGTCACTTGACTGTTCATGTGAAATTTGACAGCATTTTGTATGGGGTTTTTTTTTTTCCTTCTTCTTTTTTTTTTTTTGGGTTGGGGGACTGTTTTTCACGGACTCAGTCATACCTCTCCTCACTATATGAAGTGCAACTGCACACATATAGTACGATATAAACAAGTAGTTGATGTGCTAAGGAAGTGATGTGAAGACATAAGTTGTGCAAATCATAAAAAGAACGACGCTCTCGTCGGTTTGATGTCTCCACGGGGTGAAACAGGAAAACCCATAATTTCTGTTATGCTCCTAACAATACATTTTGCAGATGTTGCAATGTAGTGTTTGTCTCAGTCTGTTTTTTCTTCAGCCTTTCTATTGCCAAGTCCAATGTATAATTTCTGAGCTATAAACTGTCAGGATTTAGTTGTTCTGCCTTTGTACTAGGCAGGTGGGCCTGGGAACATCTGCTCCATCAGAAAGCTTCGCTGATGGATCAGTCCTTGTTGTGCTTGATTGCGAGATTCACGCCACATAGACTCTACAAAAAAAAAAGAAAAAAAAGAATTTGTTTCTGAAGTGACAGTCCTTTCCCTGGGTGAAGTTGCAGTTTGTAAGTAAATGAATTTTGCTTCTGTAGTTTGCAGAGTCCAGCATATATTGTCATTCAGAAATTAAATAAATAATGTCAATGGTTTGAATATTGATGGTGAAAGGACACACTGTATGATAATCATATTGTGCCGATTTTGTTTTTTTCCTTCCAGCTTAGACAAATTCTGTTACGGTTGGGTGTGCACATGTACAGCCGATATGTATTATTATTTATTTTGAAGAGGCAGAAGTGTGCAAATGATGTTTTTATCCTTTTGCTGAAAATAAAATTGACATTCAGTTCCTTAAAAGACTGAACAGATTTCTTTCAGTCCGTCTGATCATGTATGAAGAAAAGCGTGTATATAGAAAGAGAGATTATTTCTGACAACAGCCAGCAATAATAATCAGTGATTCCAAAAATGGTGCTTCTTTCTTGGTGCATTTGGGAAGCTCAAGTAACCACAGAGAGGGTGAAGAAGGGGAGGGAGGAGGAGAGAAGAGAAATTTCTTTTTTTTTATATATCTTTTTTTGATGAGGCTTTTGTAGTTGAAAGCCCCTGCTAGAGACACTCCACAGAGGCTCGTGTGATGACTGTAAGGCTCACCATCGGCCATTTGAGGAGCATTTTTTTGCAAGTTAGCAAGGCTGGCATGGTGCAGTCAAAGGAAGCTCCATTACAGGGCTGTTCAAACACCGTATCTCCTGTGACAACCGACAAAGGAATATGTACACAGTGTGCATGCATGGTTGAAATACCACTGCTTATTTAGTCTAGAAGCAGCCAAGATTTTAGAAACACGCAGGTCACGACAACCCCAAGAAGAAAATTTCGGCACACACCATTCTGTTTTTCATCTGTTATATATCTGTATTTCACAGTTAAATTGTTTCCTCCCTGTAGGGCACTGAAATGTTCCTTCAAAGGCTTTATTTTGGCACAAAAGCATCCACATTTAGGAATATGGTCTCCAAAAACACATGAATAAACATTAAAAATGCACCAATGTGTGATTTTAGAACGGAAACTCCTCTTCACATCATTAAATTCCTCAAATTCCCACAGATAAAGAACAAACGAGGCTCAGTGGGTTCAATAAGCTTTACCTCGACTACAACACCTGTCTATCAAGTGTAAGGGCCAATTTACTGAAGAAGATTTGGGGTTTCCAGCTGTGATTTACAAGCAGTTGTTTTAAAAATTGATCTCAAATCCTCCTGATGTTTGCGCCCAAAGACTGCTCAATTCAGGTGGAAATATACCTGTAAAATTTGGAGATTGAAATGGGGAAATTCCACCAGTGCAACACCATCACTATTCATGGTGGACGGTTCGTGTTCCTTAAGGTCAGTGTTGGTAGATATTCGCCACTGCTGACCACAAGCATCCCACAAGCCTCCAACCCAGCTGTCTGGCCTCAGATTTGGCTCAGTCGAAACTTCTCCAATCTTTTCACCTGTCCATTTCTTCAGTGTCCAGCATGCTTTCTACTGGAACCAATTACTTGCTTGCCTCTAGTGATCTCTAACGTCTTAACAGCCAAGGCTTTTTATTGGATTTTTTTTAAACTCATTTGGTGTTCCCAAATGGATAAACCTGGACAAACTGTGAAGCCAAAATGTAAGTGAGAGACTTTATTTGAATCTTCTAGCTCCTGAAAATGTGCTTGTTTAGCAACCAAAGTTCAAACACGAGTTCAGAAAAGGTCATTTTTGTTCTCCCCTTCAATCAGTTGAATAACAATAACTGAGACATGGTTTATGCTAGACATATTCACCACATCAGATATTTGATTGCCACCAAACAAGCATGTTATTTATTAACCAGTTAAATTTTGAACAGTCTGGTGCTTTAGATTTTTACGCTTTTATACAGAATTCAGCGCCATCAGAGGTGCACACCAAGCATGCAGCCACAGTCATGAAGAACTATATTCAGCCACAAAGAAAAACAAGAAGTCCTGCAACAGATGGTATGTCCTCCATAGAGCCCTGATCTCCACAGTATAGAGTCGGTGTGGGATTACATGAAGTGACAGTAGAAAGACAGGAAGCCTAAATCCACCCAAGAACAGAAACTCGTCCAAGATATTTGAAACAATCTTTGTGGCTTGAAAAATGAGCAAGTGACCTAAGAGAATTGGGGCTGTTTTAAAACTGTGGTTAAACCCATTATTGAATTGATTTTGGATAGTTTTCTGTTTACTGCATGCTGTATGAAGTTGAGCAATAGAATGTGTTCATGGCTTTTCTTAAAGTATCCTGACTTTGCTTTTGCTGCCCCAAAACCAACAGTAAAACAATCCCACACTAGTTTGCTTGTAAGTGAACTGATATCTAAAGTAAATAGTCCCAGAAGTGTGATTTCCATGTTTTCTTGTACATCTGTGTCCACAAAGCACACGATACAGATGATGAGTTCAAAACTAGACAACTAGCGCCTCTTGCTGTTGCTGAATCTCGCCACTCAGAGTCATGAACAGAATTGACAGTCTAATTTACGGTGATGCAAGACCTTGCAATGAACTTGTTATGCATCTTTGCTTGGTAAATATGTCGTCTCCTTACAGGTATTGACATAGTTTCCGACGCTTTGAACCTGGCAAAAACAAAACATTTAAGAGTTTTTAAGTGGGAGTCAGGAGTAACCAAAGTACCGTTTGTGCCCATTATGATGCAAACCAGTGTTCTTCCTTTCCTATTCACGGGTTTTCCGACATGACAGCCTCTTACATGGCATGTTTGAAACCACAAAGGTCACTTGTGAGAGCCAGACGTATCAAATGGAAGGGTTCTTGTGGAGTCTTGTAGTGGAACTGAACTGAAGCTCAAGCATGCAATCATTCCTTCAGACTTTCATAGTGAGTCAAATGTAAAACAGGACAGCAACCCACAGAAAAACATCCCTGAAACCCAAACAAAGGAAATGTGAATTTGTTGTTACAGTGTAAATTTACACAATGAAGCTTCTCTTACAGATTAAGTAATAGATTACAAAGGCTGCATTGCACGGTCCAAGGCAACGAAATGGAAATGATATGTATCAGCGATCAACATTTAGTTTTTTAACAGCAAAAACAAAATCGTTCTATGTTCAAGAGTTTCATTTTAATGCATCAGGTGGAAAACACCATGAAAGAACATAATGGAAACCTTGAGTTCAGCTACAGGAACAGATCCTAAACGTACACTCTCCCCGATGTAAAACATTCTATTATATCCCCTAATTACAGGCTCCTTCTCCATTCGTTGCTCTCCACTTCACATCTGGCAGCAAAAGTGGCAGAAAAACATACTTTAGAAAATGGCACATTTCACAATTTGCAAAAACATACTGTTCATATAAACAAGCTTTTTTTGTGTGTGATTTGACTCGATAATATCTATAATCAAAAAAATCTGTTAAAAAACAGTTTAAAAACTATTTACAAAATTTTCATTCCTTAAAGTCTTTTTTATTTATTTAAATAAAAGCAAATATCTTTAAAATAACAGCATTTTGCTGATTTAAGTACATTTAAAAAAGTGTTCTTTCATGATCAGGCTTTTTTTTTTTAAAAAAGAACTGCTATTTACAGGAGCCTGCTGTTTTTGGTCATTCTGATCTTTGGTTTTTAAAAAAAAAAAAAAAAAGCAACAGATTTTACAGAAAACATAAATGTATTATGGAAAAAAACACTTTTAGGATTTGGCTATATTTTTACAATAATTTATTACTGTGCAGTTAAATTCAAACTAATGAAGCCCTTGTTCTTCATTCATTTAAAAATAATAAATAATTATTGATGTTGACTTAAATATTTTATCATGAGAAAGTTTTCAGGTGTATCGCCCACTTACTGTGGCATTATCAGAGGGTTAGCAACTCAGTTCTGACACAAGATGAGCATTTTGCATCATCCTTTAAAGGTGGAGTGTGACATTCTATATGATTCACCTTTTATCAGATTCAGTGAGTATTTCTCATGCAATCTTTCTGCAGAATCGCAGACTTTTAACTCTCACTTGTCAACACAAAAGTTACATTTAAAGCCTCAACAGCCAACATGCATTATATCTGTTTAAGCTGTAGCATTTAGCATTAAAACTATATTGTCTTACTTTTTCAATATATTGTTTTGAACCTGGCTGCACAGTGGAATAGTGGTTAGCACTTTCGCCTTGCAGCAAGAAGATCCCTGGTTCAAATCCTGGCTTGGGCCTGGGATCTTTCTGCATGGAGTTTGCATGTTCTCCCTGTGCATGCGTGGGTTTTCTCCGAGCAGTCCGGCTTCCTCCCACAGTCCAAAAATATGCTGAGGTTAATTGATGACTCTAAATTGCCCGTAGGTGTGAATGTGAGTGTGATTCTTTGTCTGTATATGTAGCCCTGTGACATACTGGTGACCTGTCCAGGGTGTCCCCTGCCTTCACCCGAGTCAGCTGGTATAGGCTCCTGCACCCCCCGTGACCCTAGTGAGGATAAAGCATTGTATAGAGAGTGGATGGATGGATGTTTTGAACCTCAAAATGTGACTCTTCTCCATTTCTTCCGATTGCATTTCTCTGTTTTCTGAGCCAACATTTAGGGGAAAAAAAATTTATCTCAATATAGATTTTCTAGCGAGATACAGACGAGATGGTAGATCACATCTAGACTTCATGACATTCCTTTTAGACGGCGTCTGGAACAGAGACATCTGATGTGATAGCAACTGCGACCAGATGTTGATTTTGATTGAGCAGCTGTCAGTCAAAATGAGGAGAAAGTGTCTTTAAATGCTCCCTACCTGGGGTACTTATGAGCAATCAGAGACCCTCCGCTATCAGAGGCTCAATCTAGACCTCGGCTGATTGCTTGTGTTGGCCCTAACGCTTGGCTGCAGGCAGGCCCTGGCCGGGCGACAGACACTTCACTCCATTCTTATCATAACCATGCATCATCAACAAATTGCCCTGACAAAGAGGTGACCACTTTCAGAGACTCTCAGCGAGATGAGGAACACGCTTTCCCTCAGATTGTCTGCTGGAACATCGCTAATAGAGTTTGACCTCTTGGCTGCCTGTTAAAGAAATCATTCCCTGCAGTCGCCTTTTGGCTCCACGCAGGTGTCTGCGATCTTTCATCAAACAATTACTCTCTGCTGTTTACAGTGTGAATTACAGTAATGTTTCATGGGATGCTTCATAATTATGTTTTTTCCTTCTGCAGTTTTAAACTTAAAGAAAGTCCCAGATTAAACGGCGGTGCGATGTTTGCGCCAGAACGCAATACAGTAAACAACCGTGTTTTCATGCAGGCATTTAATCATGAGAAGCATTCATTAAAAAAAAACATGCTTTAGGTGTACATTTCTGCCAGGTTTTAATACAAGTATAAGATGCTCTCCTCTTTAGCACAGAAGAAGAGAAATCGGTTGAAATATAAGCTTAACTCTAAGCCAACTGGGGACTAAGTCCTTGCATATTTATGCATACGGGTGAATATTTATTTCTGCGATTACCCAGCATGAAACAAAACTCCAAAGAAAGTCTGTCTCCGTTTTCTCGCTCAGCACAAAAAATAAAAATAAATAATCTGCCGCCGTCCGTCCTGGGGAGCCTGTTGGTGGCGGAGAAATAAGGCCCCTGCTCCGGCATCAGCTGGACGACTCCTCACTGGTCCTTTGAAAAAGAGAAAAGGAGGGAAAGGAAGATCAAAGGCCCCTGCAACACCATGTTTTATTCTCTGTCTCTCTCAGCAGCGCTCACAGTTCGCTTGCCTTCAGCGAGAGAAATGGCAGACCTGAGGTTTGTGTACTCTATAGTTCCACCCAAATTAGACTGGTCCCAGACCTGGGCAATATAAATAATTCTCTTGAGAGGCATATGTGTGAGCGGGAGCGCAACAGCTTGCTGCCTGAGCGCCTGGGGAACAAGGAAGGAGCGGGAAAGTAGGTCATAGTGGCAAGATTAGGGTAATAGAGTGTAAAAGAAGAGAAATGTGGGATAATCGCTGGCAAATTATTCGGATTTGATCTCTCACTGATACATCAGTGTCCACTGAAACCGGACAGAGAAACCTGATCAACAGGAATTGGCGCCTTTTTCTGCTCTCAGAGGCTGCTTGTCTTGGAAAGGTCAAAGACAACAAGATCATTTAGAGAACAATGCAACTGTCGGGAATCAGAATCCACTCGAGTTCATACAAATTGACCCGTACATTTAATGATGTGACATATAGGGCTTTTTAAACTCTCCCCAGTATTGTATTTTTTGCTCCAGTGGATTTATTTCAAGTGTAAAATCCAGTCAGTGCTGTAGAGTTTTCTAAGGGACTCAATACTGACTTCATTCCTACTCTTTCACTTAGTTTTTACATCTTAAGCTTTGAATTCTCACCCCTGAAGGAAGCACAACCTTATTACATCATCAAATTTCTCCTCCTTGGAAAGTTGAAAGAAATCTTTTCTTGCAGTACCTCATACAAAATACAATAAGAGCTGCTGGGCAGTCCACTGTCTGTAAAAACAACCTCGGCCTTGTTCATTCTGGGTCACTTTTTTTTGTTGGTTTTAAATGCAAGTTCCCCCTATGACTGCGGAGTGGATGCGAACATGCTTGCAGCATCCCTACAATGATGAATTAAAGTAATTAGAAAATGACACACTGAAGCCCTCTCCAGTGATGATTGGCAAAAAACATGTCAGGGCAACATCAGCATTAATGAGCCATAATCGACATAGGCCTAATTAGCAGCACTTTGTACTTTTACGTAGGTTTATCATCATTAGCCAAGCCTGGCTTGATATAGTGCCGAATATGTGGGTGGCATAAGTGTTTGTTTATCATGTAGACACGGAAAATAGTTACATGCTACAACAGCCTCGGTGGAAAGGAAGTGTTTTCTGTAGGCCTACATCTCCCATCAGGACGAGCTTCGGGGCTAATTAGATCTCAAAAGACTGCGGAAAGAGACATGCATATTTAAGCAAACAGCAAGATTTACTGTAGGTGTTTGGGGGGCTTTTCTTAGCTATCTTCAGCTCAATTTATATTTAAATCAGACTGACTAATAAATTGTCTATCAATGGGACTATTACAACCAATCAACAAAGCTTTAACACTACTTCTGTGCATTTTAGCACCGTCGCTCTGATGTTCTTGAGCTGCAAATTGAATCAAAGACAAGTTGGAATCCGCTGTGGATGATGTTGTATGTTTTTACATTTTCTCCCCTCTGCTGATCCTTGGGTGTTTGTCTGACATAATTAATGAAAATATTCATCGATCATGTCTTCCTCCATGCGCTAATTTGCATATTTTTGCATGCGCCAAAGCGAGCAACGCAGTCAACTCCCTGCTTAATAATTCACCGGCTGTTTTCCCCTCTTCCATTGTCGTAGCAGGAGTGCGAGCATGCAGGGGTTTATTTTTCTAATAAAACCGAATGGCACAATGAGAGGATGGAATTATCCTGGTTGTATTTAATTGAGTTTGACCAGGTCCCTGCTCAGTGTCGGTCTAATCTCCCCACAGCACTGTAGTCTCTCTCCCAGGGAGACAGGGAAGGCCGATAAACTTTGAAGCTTGCGCTGAGAACCTGCTCACTGCACCCTCTGCATTATTCATGATGCAGGGACTAGAGCATCTTCAAATGGCCTGTCATTTCCTTTTACCCTCCATCACAATGGCCATATGCTGCACACACTAGAGGAGGGGACGGGGGGGAGCAATCTGCAGCTAAGCTTAGCCAAACACATACATAGTAACAGATACATCCACAGGTAAACCCACACAAGGGGATATGTACAAGTGGGGAAGCATGGGAATTCAAAAAAAAAAGAAAAGAAATCCGTTGTGGCATATTTCAATCTTGCCATTCACAACTAACCTCCTCCCACTGCTTCCACCCCACGCAGCTACTGCAGCTAAAGTAAACACGACGAGATCCCCGTATTCCTGCCAAACTGGAAAAGTTCTGAAAGGACAAAAGGGAACCATCAAGAGTTTTCCGCAACAGTTTCAAAGAAGTTTGGTGACATTTTCGGAGAGGTAAGAACCGCACCTGCGTAATTGTTCTCACCGAAAAAGATGTAAATCTGCAACAGCGAGGTGAAGTTATTATTTTTTTTGTGTCCACAGCTAAACAAAGTGTGGAGGCGTAATCATTGTTTGAGTTTAAGTCGCATGGTCTTCAGTTGTTCCCTCAGATGCGTGACATTTTGTCAGCCACCCCGGAGTCCTTGCATCCGACGTTCCGCACGTTATTTGTGTTTACAGAGTTTGTTTGCGTGACAAAACCACACAAGGCGCGTCCCTCGGAGGTAATTGGGATTGCCGTCATTTGGCCTCCCTAATGTCTGCCATTCAGCATTAACATATCATTAGCTCTTTCTGGGACCGTTCACTCAGAAAATGAGAGGTCTCCGTAGACCTCCGGCTCCATCAATATGGCAAAACCAGTTGACACCTTCTCTTTATTGTTCTCAGGAGAGCGAAGCGGGATGAAGATGGGCGTGGGAGGAAGAATTGTATTTCAAGAGGTTCGTGATTAAATTCATTTATGAAACTTTCTTTCTGTGGAATATAACTCGCCTTTTTCTCAAAGAACAGGATTGGCATTTTTGCCTGACCTTCACCTTGACGTGAAAAGATGGCGCTGACAGATTGCGGAACGTGATAAAATTGCATATATGGTTCCCGAGGGCTGACACGAATTCTGCTAAAATAACATCAGCCTTAAAGTGATTCGTTAAACGCTATTGCAAAACCCCTGTCCTTGTTGAATGGTGGAGATGAACTGCGCTGCTTTGATACCTAATGACAAAACATCTGGTAGATGGTTCCGGCGCTCTGATGGAATTACAGCAGCTCCAGCATTTAGTCTTTGTAAATACCTTGTTTTGACACCTAGAATGGCGTCGAGTCGAACCTGTTTTTGTTGTTGATGCACCCTCTAAATAGGTGGCTGCCGTAACGTGAAGCTCGTCTTCTCCGGGGTAATTAGAGGTTAAAATTAAATCCAAATACAAATGTGCAAAGCCACAAATAACTCTCATAACTGTTTTCCTCTCATCTCTCCTGTTCGTATGATGCAGATGTTGAGGAGCAGTTGCTGCTGGAAATACTGCAGAACTTCAAAGTTCTTGGGCTTTCCCTTTATTTTCATGTATTTTTTTTCCATAGATAGAAAACTTGAAAGACACTTAATCACTGGCGGAAAGATGTTTTTTCCTATTAAACAAAGAAAATTGAGTACTTGTTGTGCACACAAATATAGATCTCCATTATTTTGTTACAAACTGTAGAGACATACATGAAATACTTCTTTCTTCTTGATATCTTTGTAAATATTTTACATTTGCATTTATTAGCCTGATCTGTCCTTTGGACTAAATTAAATGCCTGTATAGCATTAATGATATTTAAAACTGTATACAGATTATTCTCCTCCGCCTTTATTATTATTTAACTCGATGCTGCTCGTCTTGTACTTGCTGATAAGTTGTGGGGGTGGGAAAGAAACAATGAATTAAGAACAGATATTTGCATAAAAATGGTCTTTCATTGATTTTTATACTCCCCAAAGGGACGACAGAAGGCTAAGCTTAAGAGTTATGTTGCGTTTTAACCATAAAATTCCCCACTTGTAGATATATTAAAAAATCCATACGAGGAAAATTATACTTTAAGGCGAACTTGTCAGTGAAAGTAGAAGTAGCAGTATTACTCTCTGTTCTGTTATGTGGAGGCAGCAGTAATGATAGTTGTTTGTTGTAGGAGTAGTAGAAATAATATGTGTATAATGAGATGATGAACCCACAGAGTGACAGAAAATCAATGAGTCCATATTTAAAAGTGCAAAACATTTGCTTGTTCTAGCATTTAAATGTGAGGATTTGTTGCTTTTGTGAGCATCTTTCATTATATTTGAGGAATTGATTAAAGCTTTTATTTTGTTGACTTTTTTCCTGATTGACTGGCTTCTTACAGACCAAACTAAGGTTGGGTGATTGGTTAACTTTTTCAGAATGGCCACAGGACTCGGTTTAAAAAGGACTTCATAGCATAGAATCACTGTTGCCCACACACTGATTTAGTTAAGGCCTCCTACACTTTTTTTTTCAATGTAAAAAGTGTAAAATCTTATTTTTTAATTGCAGAGAAATGCCCAGTTCTCTCTTGCACAGGTGTTAACAATGGAAGTCCTTCTTTCCGTGCAACTTCTTGATCAAAACATGTAGAAGAAGTGACCGTTGTCAACTTTTCCCGTTAGCTAATGGGTGGAACCGTGAACACCTCTGCCACAAGTTTGTACAAAATTAACACTTTAACGCTGATAAATTAGTCTGTTTTTAAGCCAACACTGTCACTCTGGAGACCCAACCCTTCAGCTGAGTTATAATAAGCTTGTATAAGGTGCAGACCTGAGCAAAACAAACAACACAATGGAAACAGAATACAATGGCTAACTCGCTTCTTTTTTCTTTTGACATATCTTTGCAGTTTTCCTTGGTTGCAGCAGGTAATGGGAATATGATGCCACTGACAGGTGACCAAAATGAAATGTTTCTTTGGGTTTGAATAATTTTGGATAATGTGATGTCGTAGTTTCTCTGATGTCCGTGATGTGCAGGTGAAGGAGAGATGTCCGTGACACTGACTTTCTTTATAAGTCTTTTATTAAAAGAAAGAACAGCATCAGTACAGACAGAAGTTGTCTGGAAGGAGCCCGCTGATCGATTCCCTCCTGAACAATGGCCAGCGATCAGTTTTTATAGGTTTTCAACATGTAGCGGGGTCACAACATAGGGTTCTCTGTTGCCTACCATATAGGGAAGCAGGGAGCGTCATCAACCAACCCCACAAACTCTACAGCTGAAGAGCCCCTAAATCAACGTTTTGGACAGAAGAATCCTTATGGGAATGGCTAGTGTGACATCACGGACCACTTCCGTGTCCTACGCCGCGGCACACCGAATGAAAACACAATGGCAGTAGCGAAAGAAGCGGTCACCTTTTTCACTGTGGCATCTTATTTTGCGGATTTTCCGAAGTCGGTAAAGCGAGGTCTTAACTCTTACAGCTGAAACAGAGTTGTAAATGTTAGTGTGCTGGCAGGTGGTTTTAAAGGGAAAGTCCAAGTCACATAGACCCATATCCTAGTCAAGCAAGTCCAAGTCCGCAAAACTGGGACAAAAGTCTCCCTCGGCAGACTTTATTCTTATAAATTAAAAGTATAAACTTATTATCAGAGGCTTTAATCTCGACCACTTTTAGTTTCTTTTGTAATGTGGCCCAAA
The DNA here is from genome assembly GCF_021347895.1 of Acanthochromis polyacanthus. NCBI lineage: Eukaryota > Metazoa > Chordata > Actinopteri > Pomacentridae > Acanthochromis > Acanthochromis polyacanthus. Next base: position 24,291,111 of record NC_067132.1, on the reverse strand, counting down.
TACTCCTCGTAACACAAAAAGATAACACGATTCAAGCGGCTAATACTAGCTAGCACACGTTAGCTCCCGGCGCTAAATGTATTTTCTAAGATTAGAAATCCGACTTACCTTATCAGTGTCAGCCATCTTCTCTTCTCCTTTTCTTCCAGAGGAAAGCAGTAGAAAGATATCGTTTTATTTACATCATTTCTATTGTTGCAACACGGGACACAACACAGCACCATTATATCGTTGGTTTGGCAGGACACGGAAGTGACGTTTTTGGACATGATGACGTAGTTACTAGCCATCCCCATAAGGAGTCCTCCAACAGGACAACACATTCCATTCTACTCGGCCACATTTGTTTCACTCAAATACCAACTCCTATCAGATACTAGAACAGGCAAAACAGATTCTATTCTACTAACTTATTAAGTAATACATGTCACAGATCCGATACTACAGTGAGAACACAAGTAAAAAAAAATAATACATGATAACGTTGGACTAGTCATTTTTTAAGACACTTTAATGAAGAAAAAGCTTCACATTTGTACATTTAATGAAACTAACGAACTACAGATGTGACCATAATGTGTTGTATGTTTCATGGTGCATGCATGAGATATAGATTCCTTTTATGTTAGAAATACGCTGTTGCCCTACTAACATAACAATGTCTAGTTTGGTTTTGGGGTTGGTCAGATCCCTGTTTAACTTCTTATACAGAAACTGACAAATACAAATAGACTTATTTGGGATTTTGGAGGGTTGAGTTGCATAAAGTCCTGCTAACACCAATCACAGATGTAGAGCTTATAAAAATCCAATACTGATGCCTCTGAGACCCCAGATTCAACACTTTTGCAACATGTCATCAGCTCAAAATTGACTTTTGTTATGTTTGTCAGAAATCCCCCACAATTCTGAAAGTTTTAAGCTGATTCATCAATGTTAAAAAATGTTTTGTTGAAGTCATATAATCTCCATGATCCTTGAAAGAACTTTAGGGTTAATTGCAAACACGTATATTGTAATTTAGCACATTTTTTGAAACTGAAAACTTTGAATACAGTACAAAAAAAAGGCAGAAATGTCTATTTTGGCCAATTTTAGTGAATAAAACACCTTAAAAATTGCTTTTTCGAAGTTGATTTGCAACAATCCTCACAACTGCTTACTACACCCAGAAATTACAAAGGGAAGGATGCCTAGAAATAAACATGGCGAATCTGTGATGAATGAGAAGCTCATTACAGATTATATATCATCACATCACCCAGCATACATAAATGCCACATTAATCAATGGCTTTCCCGCCCCAGTATTCTTGTTATTGCATTTCATTGCTGTTATATCAAAAACCAACCCAATCAGAAGTAAATGTTGGGAGTCTTCTAATATCAATCAAAAAAGGAAAATTTCCTCCAGGTTGCCACTTAGCTGGCAGCTAAATAAAGTTATCTGGCCAGGGGACGGGTTTGGGCTCCTGATGGGCGTTTCAACACATGCAAGCAGCGAGTAAATATTAAAAAGTCACTGTATGATGGTAAAGGCTGTCCAATCCCTGCTGGGGTGTGTTTTGAATTCAGCAGACAGAAGGAAGCTGATCCAATTCCCTGCATCCTGCAGGACACAGATCTGCATTTCCTCTGCACTTTGATGAAACAGCAGCCAAGCTGTCCGCCTCCATTAACAGCCCCTCTGATTTTACACTGTGCTCTGACAACTCGGTGTGTCTGTGGGTGCATATAATAAATAAGTTTGAGCTCATATCCCTGTGAAGTATGTCTGGGGATGTGTATGTTTACTGTATCTTGCAGGGGAGGTTGAGGTATCATGACCGGGACGCTCAGTTTATTTTAGGAACGTGTGGACAGGCTGTTAAAGATCCCCTCTGATGAAAATCAACTTTTTTTTTTTTACCTTGTTAACATGTCCATATGGTGATTTTTTATAAGCTTGGAGACATATCACGGGCGAAATATGCAGTCGACACCATGGCTGAGCATCTCTGCCTTGAAACTGCAGCACATTGCTGACAGATTTCTGGGTTTCATATGTAGCATACTGGTGCGGTGACGCTTTTTTCAGAAGCGGTTGCTGATTTGAGTATGTATGAGCAAATATTACATTGCATCTTACCAATGTGCAATGGTTGATGTAACAGCTGGGCTCAAGCTACAGTGAGTACCAGTTGAGTTGGGAGGAAATAAAGGCTGAAACCTCATAGATCCTTCCAATCTAGAGAAGGCTGTTCATTAGTTCATCCTCTAAAATCACAGTAAAATACTGTCAGCTGTGGTTGCCTGTATTTTACCATGTTTTTACTGTTAATTCCTGTATAAGACTTTAGAGTAGAGCATGAGGTTTACTGTTTAATACTGGACACAGATAACAGACACACCAGTGTTGTCACTGTAATCAACTATAACTAATTGTGGTTGCCTGTAAAGGACAACACGTTCTTCTTTTACAATCTATAAACACTACTTTGAATTGCTGACACATATCGTAACAATGTGTTTTTAATCTTTATGACCCGGATTTGAGATCTATTAACTCTGCTTACTATTTAAAGTATTCACACAGTACCAAAACACCTAAAACAATAAAGGATAAAAGGATACGGCAAGGTACATTTTTTCAGATTAGGAACATTTATTCAAAGGCAGCAATGTATAATAAATCACAGCCTTTTAAAAATAACTTAGAAAACAAGGAAAAATAATTTAACGTAATGGTCAAAAAAGCTAAAAAAGTAAAAATGGCTTATTTTAGGGCTTTAGGGTGATGTTAGAAATACTATTATTTTATAAAGTCTCTGCTCAAAACAGTGTTGTGTTGTGCTTTTCTAAAAAAAAAAAAGAATTCACACTGTCAGTTTTTAAAGCAGCTTGTTGTTAAGTCATTCTTGTTTTTGCCTCCAATGACAAATCAGATTTTACAGTATTTTGGTCAGACTGTTTGAACTTGGCTGTATTCTTAGTCATTTTTTGCAGTGTGTAACGACTGCTGTCAGAATGACATCATCACCCACATTCATCCAGGTTCTCACACTTACCTCCCACAATCATCCAATCATCCAATCCTAATTTCCCACATGGCACGCCCAGTTTGAAACCAGCCTCCAGGAAAACCTACAAGTTGAAGTCTTAGAGAGGCTGGTGTTTTGGTCAGTGGAGCAGAAGAACTTTACCACAGTGTAAAAGTCACTGTAGCCTTTCAGGATCTAAAGGGAGACTCTTTTGCTGTCGGTGTCAGCAGCAGGAATGGATGGACTATTTCCTTGTTGGAGTTTCCCAGGAGTTAGTGGAGTCAAGGCCCACCTTTTACCAACTGATTCATGGTACTGAGTATTTGGTTTAAATAATCTACATATTTTCACTGCTGAGTTGTTGCACAGCACTGAGAGACACAGTTTGAGTTGTTCAGTATTTGATTTCCTGTTTTGGTTTTGGTGTTAAAAGATCTGTGGTAAAACCTGGATCAGATCTTTGAATTGTGGTTTGAGTTGTGTTGGGAAACCAGGGCGACCTTTGCCTGATTGCTGGATTGGACTCAGAATTGCGAGACATGCATTAATCCATTCCCTTTGCTGGCTGGTTTGTTTTTATAAATACGCTGTCTAAATGCTGAATTGGGCATTGTTGTTTTGTTTTAATGGCTGAATTCATTCACTGTCAGGTTTAACAATTTGACTATTTTGCTGTAGTTTCTTTGTTTGTCAGACTTGACTCTAACTGGAAAACCTCATTATTAATCAGGGTCAAACCTGCTACAAGTGTAAATATCAGCTTTTGATGTCCTTAAAAGAGCATTTTCACAGAACAAACCTGTAACTATAACTTTTATTCTCAGAGATGGGGTTGTACGAGTTTAATCAATGAATGTAGAGGAATTTTATCTGAAGAAATGATCTGGCCTCGTTTCGTATCCATAGTATGGATCAGCTGCAGCCAAACCACCTGCCGATTATTGCGTAGCTCCCCCTTGTGCCACCAAAACAGCTCTGACCCGTAGAGGTGTTGACCCCACAATGCCACCGAATGCGTCCTGAAGTTTCAGACACCAAAAATGTTATCAGCAGATTCTGTGCGGCGTCTATGGATTGGATTTGCTCTTCTAACAAATGTCATAGAGGCTTGACTGAATTGAGATCTCAGGAATTTGGAGGCCAAGTTTAAACCTTGAACCCTTTGTTAAGTTCCTCAAATAATTCCAGCAGAATTTTTGCAGCATTATTATGTTGAAAGAGGCCACTGCAAGAAGAGAAAACCGTCAGTATAGAGGAGTCTACATGAAGCATGAAACATAAAGAGTGTTTATGTGGTAGATGTCAGAGTAACATCTACGTGAAAGCCAGAACTCAAGGTCAGCTCCTGGCAGAACATTTTCCAAAGCATCACGCTGCTGCAGCCTGCTTGTCTTCTTTTCTTAATTCATCCTGTTGCCATCTCTTACACGGGTAAACAACTGACACTTACACATAATGTAATAGAAAGCTTGATTTATGAGACCTTCTTCCATCGCTCCATGGTCCCACTGTAGGCGTTTTTGGTGGACGATGGGTGTCGGCATGCACTGTACAGAATAAACAAATAAATAAAATTCTTCAAAAAATCAGTACGAACATACAAAACAGTAAAAATAAATGGATTTCAAAACAATAAAACAGTGTATTTTTTATATTCAGCAATTGTAAATGACCACTGCTATAACTAATTACTATTTTTCAAGTGACAGATTCTTAATTTGGACATTATTCCCTTTTTTTGCACTTAACAAGTAAATTTATCCTTTTATTAGCTGTGATTTTACTAGTTATTATCTGTAATTTAACAAAATAGTGAAAAGCTGTGAAACAACAGTACATTTTTCACAAAATGCACTGGAAAAAATAATTAAAAATCATACCTATTTTTTTACAGCATGGGCAGCTACACATCCACACATTCAGCAAGCTGCACATGTTTTGACACCACTCTATAATAACCAGCATTCAAGTTTTTCAGCAATTTGTGCTCCAGTAACCCCAGATTCCCTTGTCATGTGTATCAGTGAGACTTATTCACTTCTAATCTCAGTGGTTTTAATGCTTTGGCCGATGGATGGCCATAATGTTGATATTGGGTATCGCAGAATGTCTCATAACCTCTTTAATAAGATGCTATTTTTTCTTTAATTTCACTTCCTTTCCTATATTTTCAGGAGAACATTTGTCAGGCTCACAGACCATATATACCGTGTATTTTCAGGTTGGGCATTTGTGTCACAGATTAGATACCATTTCCAATTCCAGTGTATACAGATAAACCCATTTACTGCATTCAGAGTCAAAAAAGTACACTGTAAAAAAAAAGTTTGTACATTTTAAAGTGTAAAACTGTCAAACCATGATGAGAAAAATCCAAAAACTCTAAAATAGTTTGATGCAGTTTATATAACACTGAATCATGGTGAATAGGTTAATCGGGAGAAAAGTGTGTGTTTTTTTTTTTTTAGATTTTTTTCTCTTGAAAAAAAATGCATTTCCCGACTCCTGCACAGTTTTAATAGAAAAATGTATAATAATACTGTAATTTTTGCATTTAGTTTTATTTTTATCCCGTTAAATGTGCATATTGTTGCACTTGTAATGGAAAAAATGCTGCAATGTTTACAACCAATGACATGGAAATTTCTGCATTTATTCCATGTAAAAAAAATAGTAGTTTGTTACCAGTTAAATTGATGTACTTTTGTGTTAAAAATGGACAAATGCTGTAATATTTATGACAGCTTTAACCACAATTTTTGTCAAAAAATACATATATTCAATGTTAAATACACTGGTGTGCTGATAATGGAAATATGCTGTAATATTTTTAATAAGTTACAAAAATTTTATTTTATGTAGTATTTTCATGTAAATGTTTAAAGGTTAAAACTTTTTTTTACAGTAAATTATGGTTTGACACACATTTTTGAACCCTAAAATCAACAATATCAATACATTTCTTTGCCGTAAATTACAAAATGATTTTACAGTGGCATTCTGGCAACCACAGCTACCAGAATTTTACCTTAAAAACAACAATTTTTTTACCATGTAAGTCTATGTCATGTTTAGTTTTACTCTATATGATGCACATTTTTGTCATTTTAGGGAAAATCTGTAATGACAAAACACAACAGTGCCGTTCGAAGATGGGCCTTTCAACCTGAGATCCCTGCTGCAGTGAAAGATTGAAGCTGAGCTGTCTGCAGTAGTGTGTCAGCAGGAGACTGGGTGCATCAAAACAGCACATGGCAGTGTTTTTATTGTTGTACACCATCATTTCTTAATACACGTGTTATTAGACGGAGACAAGGACGCTGCAGAGTAAACCAGCCGTGGGAATTTTTTCTTTTTAGGTCACATCATTCTAACAGTGGATCAGTATAAACATGGCTGGTGGCTCGAATACTCCGACTTAAGGGTCTGTTAAATGCCAGGCAGGCTTGTCACAGTTATGCAAAACAGCGATCCACACAGCTTGAAGGGCAGTACACGAAGAGAAAGGAGGAAGGGGGGAAAAAAGAGGCATATTTTTTGTTCCACCTCCATGATGACGTGTGTACACAGGATGGTTAACTACGATAAATTGACCCGAAATTGGCCAATGAGTTCAGACGCGCTTGTAATGTGGCTTAAATTGCATGCCCTTTCAGGCAGGGGAACAAACCTCCTCAATGTCAGCGCTCTCTCCCACATGTTGAGTGCTTAGTTTGCCATGCAGTACAAGATCTCCAGGCCTGTTTAGTATTCACCCACTTGAGTTTCCTAAAGGTTACCAAACCTAATTAGACATTTATGCAGGATCTTCAAAGGTCCCTCCGTTATTAATGATGTGCTACTTCTGAGGACTGCATCGATGGCTTTTTTTTTCTGACTCGAAGAGCACACTCCTCACAATATGCGCATACACAATGGAGACACGGCGGCATCCAAAATGCGAGAACAGACCGGTGGCTGGCTGGCAGTGATTACTAAAACTGCTTGCATAGAGGGGCTACACTGAAACACAAACACACGCTGGGCCAGAACCACCAAATAAAGGCTTTTCTACATGAACCGGCTGTAGCATGAGAAAGATTGGTAAAGCAACGCCTCCTTCAAAATAAAAGCCGGCACTATTGCATTGAAAGTTGTGAAAGCCGCTAAACCACTTGTAGCATTCAGAAACTCTTATTTTGATTGTCGATTAATCTGCAGATTATTCTGACGTATTTGGCCAAACGTTTACGTTACGATTGAAGAAGTATTATGATATCAGCTGAAACATTCTGCTCCTATTATGCGTAGTGTTTTTTTGCATTTCAATATGGATCAATTTCCAACTTTATTATTCCTGTTGAGACATGCAGGCTTTGTGTGAATTCCAGTAGTCGGCTTTGATCAGCCACAGAATCCAAGATATCATTATAATGCATGTACAATGCAAAGTTTTTAATCTGTAGTATTGCACTGTATCTTAAAACTCAATCATGTTTCGATCTGTAAAATCGAATAAGTCTCAAATTTCACTGAGTAGATGTCACCTTCTGCTCCCGCTCTCAGTTCTTGTCTCATTCCCTATCTTATTTTGACATTTCCTGTTGCACTAATTGGAAATATTTCAGTAAAGTGTGTGTAAATGTATTTGCCATTACAAATCTTAATGTTATTTTGGTTGGAACTGATTATAATAATAGGATATACACTAGCTTTTAAAAGTTTAGGGTCACCCAGATTTTTTCATGTTTTCCATGAAAACTCACACTTTATCCATGTGCTAACATAACTGCACAAGGGTTTTCTGATCATCAGTTAGCCTTTCAACACCATTAGCTAACACAATGTAGCATTAGAACACAGGAGTGATGGTTGCTGGAAATGTTCCTCTGTACCCCTATGGAGATATTCCGTTAAAAATCAGCGGTTTCCAGCCAGAATAGTCATTTACCACATTAACAATGTCTACACTGGATTTATGGTTCATTTAATGTTATCTTCACTGAAAAAAAACATATTTTCTGTCAAAAATAAGGACATTTCTAAGTGACCCCAAACGTTTGAACGGTAGTGTGTATCACATCTTTCAAAAACTGAATTATAAAATGAATTCCAATTAAAAAAAAAACACATAATAAGAGGCAGTAAGAACCAGCAGTTATGAAGTACCAAGATAAAATAATAGAAATAATTACAATAAATGTCACCAGATAAAGAAATATTATTAATATTAGCCACAAAAGATTTGCATGGACATTTTCATTTATTTGGCTTCATTAAAATTAACTAAGTCATCTGTGATTTTACTAATTTTGTAGCCAAGAAAAAAAAAACGCAACTGACATTGCACTTCAAGAACAAAGAGCCACTTAATCACTACATTCCACTCAAAAAGAAACAAAAGATCCTCCAAGAGTGGAAAGTCAAGATCAGCTCAGTTTCAAACCTGAAGTGGCTCCTTGAAAACAAGAATGAAACCCAGCTCCGTTGTTTTCTGAGGGCCGGAATTTGGAATTGCTTCAGAGCACATGAAAGCCGAGCGACACCTCTTTGCCCTTTAACACGATTAACCGAATCTGATGCGGAAATTATTTCGTAATTATGCCGCCGTGTTTACATCCAGCCTCGGTCTTGCATTAGGTAGAGGTGGTTGACAAGACAACCCCCCAAATAAAGCTCAATCTCCATTTATTATTTACATTCGGACTTTAATCAATTATGAATGACAGCTAATTAGGGGTGTGCAGGGGCCATCGCTCTCCGCGGTGTCAGACTCGACCAGATGTACTGTACGTCACGGAGTGTGGACATTGACAAAAAACCTCTCCGCACTTTACAGATTTAGGTGTCTTTTCGCTGAGGAGACTTCACTAATCATCTGTGAAAGAGCGTGTACGGCGTGTGCACATACGTGTGTGTGTGTGTGTGTGAGAGAGAGAGCGTGGCCGTGCGTGCGTTTGATAATAATAAGGCAAGTGAAAATGAAGAGGAGCTAAACTGTGTAAGTCATTTCTCATTTCCTTGCTTCAGTGCCTGTCAGAAGTAAGCCCTGCATTTTGAATGATGGCTCAGACAACAAAAAGTGAACAACAAACCCTGTGGCTCTGAGGAGGGAAATGGAGGGAGAAAAAAGGGGGGGGGGAAAGTACGAACGGAAAGCAAAAGAGAGAAAGAAAGTGCAAAAACATGCTCGGGAAAGGAAAATGACAAATACACGGTTTTTAAAAAATGACCAAACCGACAAACAAACAAAGCAAAATCCCAATATCAATGCCTTGATAATACCACTGAACATGCCCTGAAAGTGAAACATAATAGAGAGGGGGGAAAAAAATCACCTGTACAGTTGGCACTCATACAGTTTTAGAAGGACCTTTCAAGGGGCTGATTTAATGTGAGAGCATCAATCCTTTAGCAGCACAGGGCCTTGACAGCAAGTGAAAGTAATCTCTTCTTTATTAATGGGACTTTTCACTTTGGACCCGAGGCCTTTGGTATTCTGTAATAGTAGTTTCATACTACAGACCTAAGGAAAGAACAATATGAAATCAGATCAAGTGGTTGGTGTTATGAATGATAAGTGGAAAGCATTTCTTTGTAAATTCTACGGCGCCCTTCAAGAAGAGAGACAGGAAAAAAAGATGAGATGTAAGAAGCTAGAAAATACCTTATACGCCTTTCTTAAACAAATTATTAAGCTGCTTTCGTTTTAATTTAAGCTTGTCGTGAGGCATTTTTTTTATCATAAAACTAATATAAATCCATACTTCAGCTATGAAATCTTTGAAGATCCCTTTTTGACCCATGATTTATTACATATTTTCCATATTGGTTCCAACCAGGAACTTCTTCTTCTTCGCTGCTTTCGCTGCTTTCTCGTGCACTTGAGCTGGAAAAATAGATTGGATCTCGTCTGCACACGTACACTTGTAAGGAAATCTGATAACAGAGATTACACACTAGCTGCATGCTGTCTCTGTCTGTGTTGGCATTAAAGCTAGAGATGCACGAATAATCGAATCTAAATCACAGTTTTGGCCTCCCACAGTCAAACGAGCATTATCGACTGCACTATTGGACTTTTAAAATGCACGTTCCGTTTATAGACAGCTCTGCCAATAGAAAACAGCGCATATTCCATAAAATCACATGATTTTATTATTAATTGTTGGTCAAAGTCTGAGTTGCTGCAGGAATTGATAGAGCCTTGAAGTGAGGCATTTAGGGAACGCTGGTAAATTGTATTGTTTGTCTATAAGCAAGTGAAGCCTTTCAGGTACAATTTTATTCATATTTTGCTTCTACAGATGCACTGAATGCATGAGCAAAATGTCTTATTTTGAGTCTTATTTTGATGTAAAGATTTGACATTATGCAGCACAACATGGAAGTGAAAGAAAATGCTCTGTTTATTTCAGTTTGGAAGTGCAATAAACATGTTTTTTTCCCCAAAAATCAAAATCAATTTAGCAAAATAATCATTATCATTTGGCCAAAGTTGCACAGCCCTAATATAAGCCCAAAAAACCCTTGTTTAAAAGCTTAAATTTGCTTATTTCAGTACTTTATATCAACAAGTGATCACATTATAATGTGTTCTGCACTTACATACCACTTTTTCAAAAAATCTCTAAAGACTGACCTGCTCTGCATCCAAACAGCAGACAGATAAGCTTAGCTACGTGTTCGTGAACAAAGCATTTAGTTGGACATTCTCTCAAGGACTTGTAGGCTCCCCCCATAACCTTAACTATCCATTTTTCCATTTTCTGCTCCTTATCTGGAGCAGGTTGCACGGTAGCGGCCTAACCCAGCTCTTCCTGGGGGATCCATGCCAGATGAGATGTATAATCTCTCCAGCGTGCTCTGGGTCTACCTCTTACACGCTGGACATGACCGGAAAACCTCCAGTGAACGGGAGGTGCTCATGAGGCGTCCCGATCTAATGCAATGAACTACCTCCGCCGGCTCCCCGTGGAAGTCTGAGCTCCTTTATCTGTCTCTGAGGAGGAGCGCAGCTGTCCTGCACAGGAAACTCATTTTGGCTGCTGGTATTTTCAGTCTCTCTCTTTCAGGCCCGAAAGCTCATACACATCTGGGGAAGTTGGGGAGTTTAACCCTCAGAAAACTGAACCGATCTTTATCAGGACTAGAAATGGGTTGTCTTATCAAATTTGACTGAAAGTGACCAAAAATGCAATCAGTTGTCAGTTATCAGCCACAACATTATGACCACTGACAGTTGAAGTGCAGGACATCAACCATCTTGTATTAATGCAATGTTCTGTTGGGAAACCGTGAGTCCTGATATTCATGTGAATGTCTGACATGTGCCACTGACCTAAACATTGAAGGTCAGGCGACCCCCAACCACCCAACCCTCATGACAGCAACAGGCCTTGAAGCCAGTTGCCACCCTTAGCAGGACAATGCACCACGACACACCACAAGAACTGCTCAGGAGTGCCCCAGGGAACACGACAGAGCTGAGATGTTCACCCGGGTTCCACACTCCCTAGATCCAAATCTGACTGAGCATCTGTGGGTTGTGCCAGAATAATCTGGATTTAAGTGGGTTCCACCCTGCAATCCACAGGACCCACAGCCACCATCTCAGTGCCTCACTAGGATCACTAGAGGTCCTGTGTCCATGCCCCACAGGGCCAGAGGAGTTTTAGCAACATAAAGGGGACCAACACAATGTTAGACAGGTGGTCATAATGATGTGCCTGATCTGTGCAATGTTGTTGAAAGACTTCTGAAGCCTGATTTGTACTGAATGTGACAAACTGTAACTTTGTGCTAATTGAATCTGATAAAAGATGCCAATTTGCTTCAATGGTCCCCCATGGTATTGCAATGAAAATAGTGGCCAAAAGCATTTTTTCCCCCCATATTTACCAAAGAGATGACAATAAAACTGTTGCCAAGACACCTCCAACTACTCACATCATTTTGCACTTTTTTGATTAGATTTTTTTTCATCCTTGAAGGCTTTCCATTTGCAAAACTTTCCCAGTTCCTATAAAAGTCAGTTTTATTGTGGTATTGTACTCACAATGTAAATTCAGTGGGCTGAGGGGAAACGGATACACAAGGCAGGCATGGGAAACACTAATGTGCATATGTAATGGGCTACACCACCTACAAAATAAAATGTAGAAAAAACTTTTTTGCCTCATGCTCTAGGCAAGCAATTTTCATTCAAGTGGGCAGGCACTATCTTTGAGTCTGTTACCCTGATCTCCCTAATGCATCCACATGCTCACTTCAAACCAGAAAGAGAGCCCTGAGACAACAGAACAACACACTTCTCTAATGTGAAACAACCAGGAAAGCAGACAGCAGTGCTCAAGTTTTAAGGACCTCAAGTGTAAATTAAAAAAACAAAACAAAAACCCAGGTCAGCAATGAAGAGTTTCAATATCTTTGAGGAGGAGTTTGGGTGCCATAAATACCAAAAATGTAGCTTTAGCTGGTTCAGGTGGCTTCAAACAGCAAAGTACACAACTACAATGACATGAATAGTGAAGTGAGAGGGATTAAGAGACCAGTACAGCTTTCACTCAAGTGTTACCTCCTAAACAATGTTGACAAAAGCCAATCTTTTTCCTATAAAAGAGCACATTTCTTGGGCCACCAGTTGACTCACTACTATAGATCATCTTTATAAGTTTTTGAAAATTATTTAAACCCTTTGAGGAATATTCAGTGATAGAAAACTCTTAAACCCACACAACACCCTTGGATAACATTGTGTGTAGTAATTTTTTATTTTTTTTCCCACAGGAAAGCTAAATTATGTTGTTAGAAATTCTTTAGTGTGTCCTCTTTAACTGAAACATCCAGAATGTATAAATATGGGCATATTTTTGTATTTAAAAAAGGTAACCAATGGATGTAAGATATATTGTATATCACTGAAAGCCTATTCTCAGTGTTTGTGCACCGCAACCTTCAAGTTTTCATACCGCAGTAGCAGAAGTTCGATCAGAATTGTAGTGATTTGTGAGGAATTGTGCTTGCAGTTGAACACCTCCACACCACTGTAGAATGGTCTGCCCACACCTAACATCATTTGGCTTTGAGAAGACAAAAACGCTCATGTTTATTTGTATTTCTTTAACCCTTTAAGCGTCAGTCAATTCCAGCCGTTTTCAGTACAAAAAATCGCTAATATTCTATTTTTAAATAAAAAAATTACGAAAAATACGGGGAATATTGGACGCGCATCGGGAGGTGCATTTCCTTGAAAACGACCGATTCGGGGATTTTATACCGACTTCAGGACATGTTTTGGACAAAATAGTTTACTGGCTTGTGTCATCTGATGTAAAAGGTTGGATTATGGCCGTTTTTTGTGGAATCTTTTTTTTGTGTGTAATAATAAACCCGGAAATGTGAGTCGCGCTGTATGCTTTGAAGCCGTGTATAGAGAACGGATGGATGAATATTTGTTTTTGTCGGACAAATGTGTTTTTCTCACCCGCTGTGGTAATCACATCTGAAAGTGGTTTATACCGGCGGATTCATGAGAATCTAAGCTTTCCATTGGTGTATAGTGTTTGTATAATCGCGTTTGCACCCGTCGGACATTCTTGAAATTCCTATGCAAATTAGTAGGTGTACCGCCGGCGGTACACTGAAGCTTAAAGGGTTAAACCAGTGACCAAAATCTTTAGAGGCACAAATCCCAGGTGTGCAAACATGCAAGAACATCCTCTGAAACTCATATTTCAAGAGAATTCAGTGAAATTTTCCTTATTCAGCAAGTAAAATCTAAAAAGTCTTCCAGTGTCACACTCTGACTCTCAACATACAACATTCTGTAAAGTCAAGCAAACAACCAAAAACGCAGATGACTTTGAATTTTCCTTTAATCCAGATATGAAGTCTAATGTTTCAGATATATTTTAACAATTTAACCTTTGAGGTGATATATGAACTAGGCTATAAAATAGGCGCTATAATATATAAGTGTACCACTGACTTGGCTTAAAGGGGCACCGAGGAAGATTTTAGCGGAAATGTAGCGTTGCCTACATTTCCCGTGAGCCTCGGGCGCACTGTCACAAACCGTTGTAAACGAGCAAGCGAGCCTCAGGAAAGCCGGCGGAGTTGAAATCCTTGTTGAACAAGTGTCCTTAACAATAACGTGTGTAAATGACTCCGCGGTCTAATGTTGTGAACCGAGTTGTCAAAGCTGCTCCGAGCTACAGAGTTAACCGAACGTTAGCGCCGAGCTAACGTTACATTAGCCAATACCCACACAGTGTTTTTGCCACAAAGTTAGTCAACTAAACCAGTCACAGTCAAACTAATCCCATAGTCTACTAACCACACATCACAAGCAACACACACAAAAGACAAAAGAATTGTATCAAACTTACAAAGAGCTGAAGTTACGTACCTGTCTAGGAGAAGCACAGCCAGCTTGGCATCTGTTTTCATTCCTTTTTGCTCCCGGAATTCTCTCCACCTCTGAAATGCCTGTCCAAGATGAACTTTTCTTTTGCTTCGTTGTCGATCTGACAACCTTTTTGCTTGCAGACTTTGCTCCGTTCGCTTCCTTTTGCGCTCCATGTGTGCCGTCTTCTCAACCAACTCTCCGCTCTGCTACTGCTAAAAACAACTAGATCCGCTCTGCTGCGCTCCGTCAGCGCACGCGCACCGTATTTGCTGTAAATCGCTCCGTCTCTCACAGGAAATTCTAGACAAGTCGACAAAAAATTAATAAAATACAAATATTTACAAAACCAAAATGATTCATGAATCGAAAATGGGGGCATTAATAAGTGTAAATAATGAAGATTCATCCACATTAATATGAGACTTTGTTAAGAGCAAAAAAATCTTCCTTGGTGCCCCTTTAAATGCCAATGATCTATCACTTTGCAATGATACTAAATGTTTGCTGCAGCTGGCTTATACAAAGACTGAGACAATGTAGCTACAAAACCAAATTAATTTTCCATACGAAACGTACAAAAAACTAATAATAACATCATTGCATGTTTCCGTTGATTTGAGGATTTTAAATACCTTTACATGAGTATTTTTCAACAGTGAGGTGGTATAAGCACAGAAAACACAATTACATCATCTCAAAACAAGATCCTGCAGCAACAGACACACATTAAATTGGCTTTCACCTAATTAAATGTAGGTGTCAGTCAGATAAACACCATTTTGTCAGTGCTAACGATGTCAGTGATGGGGTTTGAAGCTAAATTCAAAGATGACCTCTTTATCGTTCTAACACCACTCCACTGCCTGCTGCGCACCTCGCTGCTCGGATGTCATAAGCCGGTGTATGTTTATTTTATGTCGGAGTCAAAATGATGATTGGTGATTGGCAACAGGCTCACTAACTCTACAATCACATGCCAGTCTGTTAAAGCTGCTACTCACTAATTTCTGGAAGGAGCCGCTTTGAAATGAGTGCTTCCTAAATTTGATTGTCATCGGTGTGATGTTTTGAAGCTGAAAATGATTGACCTTAAAGGTATAAATGAAATTCAAACTAAAGGAAAACCAGCATGAAGTGTCTTAGTGGAGTTTTGGGATATAATGTGCCACCTTAGCAGCTTCAGTGCAACTGGGAATTGATTCTCCAAGCCTCTGGAACTCTACTGGAAAGATGGAACACCACTCTGCTAAAAGATATTCCCTCACTGGGGTTTTGATGACCCTGATGGAGAGCGCTGTCGAACATTCCCTTCCAAAATCTGAAATAAATGTTCAGTTAGGTTGAGATCTGGTGACTACGAAGACCACAACATGTGATGCACATCATTTTCATCAAACATTTTAGTGACCCTTAGTGCCCTGTGGTTGGTCGTATTGTCATGCTGGAAGAGACCATCTTCATCTTTGCACAAAGGTGATTACTTAAAAACAACTTTGAAATGATTTGTAGTGACCTCATCGCTCTAAAGGGTCAACTGGATCCAAACCACAGCAGTAAAATGGCCTTGAAGCATAAGAGAGTGAATGGATCTACTCAATGTGGACGTCAAAGAGTCTTAAATTTGTACCGGATCCATATGTTTCATTAAATAGAAGTATTTTCCAAGAGAAACATGCAGTGTCTCAACAGTAAATTGCCCATTTTTATACACCTACATGACATAATTTTCTTCAATTTAAATTTTATACACTGAAAAAATAAGGAACCTTTGAATCTGAGGCACACTTGTAGAAATGATCAAACTACCAAGCTTTGTCTCCACATAATTGTTAGTATGCTTTCTGTTGTATCACATGATAGTAGTGGCATATTCCATCACTAAATTGAAAGAAAAATATTATTTAAAACTCTTTATAAGTAGACAAAGCAGGAATCTTCTCTACATGGCAACCATTAAATTTCCTTGGAAACAAAACGACATTTGTTGCTGTCAGATGGTATTAGCTGTAGATTGCCAGCTAATGAAGCTAACACGACTTCTAGAAACTTGTTAAAAATATTGTTTCCAGCTTAGTATTTCTAGTAGAGGTCTAGTGATATGCTTTTTTTCAGGATTCTGATTCTGACAACCGATATTTAGAATTGAAATTTGTGGGAAAATTAAAATCTTTGACGTCAAATTTTAAAAACTGGCGCAAACTCCAACGCAAAACTTTGTTGAGATGCCTTATGTTTAACTAAAGTAGAATTTTTCATTCTTTATTCTTCTGTAGATTGCAGATTACTACTTGAGATATAACAAATTGTATGGCACAGTGGGTTGGACTTTTTTACATTTAGAACTTTTCAATTTCAATAAAAATATTGGAAATTGGTTTTAAAAAAGTAATAACATTTGAAAAAAATAAAAAAATGCTGATGATCAGATCCAACAGTCAGTTCATTTATAGTTTCTAACCAACTCTAACTTGATGGCTGCATAATATCATAGGAAAAGATTAGGCTAAAGTGGGGCTAAAGTCAGGATTAGCTAGTTTGCTGGATGAGCTAATGAAACCTCCACCAAACCTTTTGCATGAATGTCTCTTCCTGTAGCTCCAACAAACCATTTCACTTTAGCATGTAGATAAATTCAAACCTCAACAGACATACCATATCCCGCCTCTCTGCTATATGACTCAACTGCTTTTGGGTGGAGGTGTTTGTAGCAAATGGACCCAAAAACAAAACTCACTTTTGAGCTACGGAAGGCCTCATACTAATCCAGCCCCCTCATGACATGATATCAAACTGTCAACTGTCTCGTAAAGGCTGCCGAATATTACACTCCAAAAAACCGCCACCAATTAGCCTCTAATGAGCAACAAAACAAGTTTCAAAAGTTTTTGCATGGCGTTATTACTTATTAATTTCAATTCAAAGCGTGACAATCCCCAAGACTCATCGCAACGAGAGGAAGCTCATTAATGGACCAGAATAGCGAAAGCTCGTGTGAAATAACTTGCAGGAAATGTATTCTGTAAATCCTAAAATATTAAAGTTTGCATAATCTTTTAACACATTTGCTGTCAGATTTGAGTCTGACACACATGCTGGGGCGATGGCAGCCTGATTACATGTAAGAGCTCACACATGCACGAAAGTCGGTGTCACTTTGCTTATTAAAAGGTGATGAGTGTGGCTTAGTATTGATTACTGTGATGGTAAAGCTTATGCTGCACATTCAATGATAAGGTCGTAGTGCTGTTGCTGCTGATAGATAGATCCAATGTAAACTGGCAGATTTAATCAGTAACAACAACAAAAATAGACTGTGCCTGATTAAAAAAAAAAAAAAAAAGCATATTAATGTGATGCATTTTCTTTTCAAAGTCATCAGTCTGCAGCTGTATCATTTCTCCTCGATTCCCAAAACTGAAACCAAAACACCGAACCCAACAATCATTAGCAGCATTCAATGAACAGCGATGGACACACATTAACAGCATGAACTCTCTTACCATAAAAATGTCTTTAATTCCAGCAGTTTTGCCGCACAGAGCTCGGACCGTACAGCCGGAGCGATCAGCTAATTCTGCACTCTGAACTAGCAGGCGGGTTTCTTGGGATAATGAACATTTTCCATTTCACTCCACTTCCCCTCACTTCATTAAGTTTGCAAATCAAGTGGTTTTAGGCACAAAAACAATCTATTTTGTTGCATTTTCTTACAAAAATAGCTGTACGGCACACAAATGTTCTGTCTTTTTGTGGGAGGTGATGTCTTCTTAAATGATATTTAAGAAATGTTGCAATAATTCAACGATATTTTAGTTTAATTTCAAACTTTAACGTCATGCAAGCTCTTGATAATTAGCAACTTTTCATGCACACTCGCGGCCCTGGTTTGCACTCATGCTGGATTCAGTAATGCACAAGGTATAATGCATAAGATGATGGATGTTCACGTCCTTGTAACTCTGAACTGGATTAATTTTTTGACCATGTTTTGTCATGCAATACTTTTTAAATCCTAAATTTCGTTATTTGATTTCCTACATTAGTACTTCCTGTATAACTCCATAATTTTAGCCTGTTACAGCTCCACAGCTTTGGTCCTGTGTTTGCTATTGCAGGTCTCTGGCTGGACGGAGCTTATCATCATCATCTAATTAACTGGCTACACCTGGCTGGTGTCTCTGGGGTTATATAAGCTGGCCTTTTGTTGCCAGACATCTTTTCTCCTTCACCCAACCATGTATGCTCATGTTCTTTGTGTTGGTTTCCTTTGCCTTATACTGACAACACACATTAAACACTGCCACCACACACTCTCGCTCACCAAAGAACGCTGACAATCACACTGCATTTTAACTTCTGCTTTTCTTGTAAAAAATCTCTGGAAGTTTCAGTAAAAAATCTTTGGCACATCTCTCTCCTTTGCCTAAGAGACAATCGTAACGCTTTCCATCAGCCTGCATTCAAATTAGAAACATACAGTTTTCCTTGTTTCAGAGCCAGTTAGCACTAAGTGGCATAAGAACCCGTCTTTGGTTCAGATTGAAGGTTAAACAGTTTTTTGACTTCTTTTGTGAGAAACTCACTGACCACTTTAAGTCATTGCACCCGGATAGTCAAACTGATGCACTGATTACTGTGTCTGATGAATCAAAGTTCGAGATTAAAACTTTGCAGTTGAGCACTCGGTCCATTTATCTTCTTTCACCCTCCTTATTGTCAAGTTCAAACACATTATGCAGAAACACAAGTAGCTATTGTAGCTACAAACTGCCTTTGTGATCAAAATGCCACCAAACAGAAGGTGTGACTAGATAGCAGCTAGTTCCTAATTGTAGAACTGAAATCTACCTGGCTCCTGCTCATCTTGTTAATTGTTAAAGTTATTAAACTTAGTGGTATTTCATTTTATTTTTTTTTGTAGCTTGGCTCTAAGTATAGCAATCTGTCAGTCAATTTTTCTGCTGATCCATCTACCACATTAGTACTGTTATTGAGAATTCATCACTAATTTCATTCATTAAGAATATACTAATGAAGGCAGAAGACGACGGACATGCATTTCTGATAATATTTAGTAGATTTGCCTCACAACCTGGTTGCGCCACCAGATAGAAGCTCTGTTTCTTGAAATGGAGTCACAGGTGTTGCATAAAACAAGCCTACCTACCTGATAACTAACTACTAACTGTATTAGTCGTGTTAATAAACTCTGCGACTCGAAGTTGTGGAAAAGGTACGTGAGGGATTTACAGCTTTGCTAGCTTCCTACAAGTGTAAAAAAGGATTTCCAAATCAGCAGATTGTGGCTGTAGCTGCTAACGCTGCTCTGAGTACATGCTTCAAACAGCATTGAAACAAAAGCGATCAAGTGTATCAGCAGCACTCTACTGTAACTATACATACTGCCACATTTCTTGGTCTAATGAAGTTGCTGCAACAGTGTTTATGGACATCTGTTCCAGTTGAGCAGCTGTTTCCAGCAGCTGGACTAACATTAGCTACAGTGAACAAGACACTCCATCATGTAGATCAGGTGTGAGGGTATTTCTGTTATAAAACCATTATGGCTCAAGTCCACTGTAAAGAGTTTACAGGTTGTTTATTGTGGAAGACTGCAGCTTGTCTGCTGTGCTTTCAACTTTGAATATTGTCGAGCCACGTAATAAATAACAATATTAAGTGTCTTTATTGGTTTATTTTTGGCTATTTAATCTACAATACTTGCAAAGACCACCAAATTTAATTCTTAAATTTGTAATGAAACTGATTTGGAAGCTGATTTTGAATGTTAAAATGGTTTTGTCAGCATAATACATCCATTGTGCTTCTGTAGTTCGGCGATTCATCAATTATTACTAATTAAAGTAGCAACTATCGGTTGAGGAAATTGCTTAAATCTAGTCTAGACTGTAATAATTTCAGAAGTGGATGGCTGTGAACTATGCAGACATGCACAGTTCCCTTTTTTGGAACCCTTCTGAACTGACATATGCAATGTCAGACATCCATAAAATTGTGACTTTGGAGCGTCACTGCCTAATAAACTTCAATCGTAATTTCTTTCTCAAGTTCCTTACTCATACTCTCATCTTTCTGGGGCTGTTCTACCGTCCCCTGTGAGCAGCTTCTTCACTTCCTGTACACATTGCATTGTGGGATAATTGTATACATCAACAGCACATTCAAAATTTTTCCATGTGTAGCATGTTTGAATGGAGCATACTTGATTTTGTCATTGTGAACTTCCCGCCACATACATCTCTGTGTAGACTGAAGGCTGCAGTAGCATTCTGGATGACAAAAACAGCCATTACACACAAACACTAAGCTGTTTTGTGATACTGAGCATCTCATCCAGATTTTAATCTTTACACTTATAATTATGTTCACATTACCAAATTGCACGTGAATGATTTGCGCTCTCTACAGCCAAACCTTAAGGCATGTCGCTAATGATTAAAAAAGAAAAGAAAAGCCTCTCAAAAGCCTTTCAGGCGTCTTTTCAATCAACTCACTGTCTGCCAAATGAGAGTCCCACTCAAAGACCCTCTACTGAGCATTGTGGCTTCGTGCGAGGAGTTTGGCAATGGGTTTGAAAAAGAAGAGCTGAATCTATAACCTGTGCAGGAGAGCGGAGGACAGAGACAGTTGACGGAGTGAAATCCTTCACGTTGCTGTAATGGGTATAATTACACAAAGAAAAGGGCTGTTAGGTTAAATTACCCATGATATTCACCATGGATAATGGCAGAAATTCAGAAGGTTAAATGACACCAGGAGCTGAATGATTTTTGACATTAAGGCACTATTGAAAAGGGAATTATAACTGAGCCTGTACGGGAAAATCCAGTGCCTTACATGTTGGACTGTGGAGATCGGTTTGAAAAGACTTTAAAAAGGCCCTTTTTTGTGAACACCTGTGTCTTTAGAAGCCATTGTGAGACAATGATTAAGTCTAGAAAGCGCTGGCCGGATTGATTGTTTCCAACGGTGGAGGCTATTTGAAGCTCACTTTGAGCTGCACTGATGTCTGAAAATTGTCCTGCTGAGTGGCGAACCTGCTCATACAAGTAACCACGGCGGGAAGGGAAAGGCAGAATAGGTTCAAGCAATTAGTTGTTTCCCTTATGTCTCCTACCTTGAATGTTTCCAGCTACTTTCCGGAAAGGACTGTATATGAATTTCTTCACTTATTTCCTCACTCTGTTCTCCATGGTCCCAACGCTGACCTCACAGACAGCAAACAGCCCAATTAGTGGTTGAGAAGGTGAAGGGGCCCAGACCTGATCACCACGCAATTACCTCAAGTCCCCCCGCAAGCAACCGCCCACACAACTAAACCACGAGCTTGTGGTGTTTGTCAAATGGCCGTGAAGACAGAGGAGAGTCAGGCACTGTGTTGTACACTTTTTTTTCACAGCACTACAGCCGCTGTTGTGTGTCTCGAGAGTGTCTCTTCCCGAAGACATTGCAAATCAAGCCAACTTTTTGTCCTCCGCCAACCTTCTTTTGTTCTGAGTTTTGCTGCCAGTCATCCCTTTGCTTTCTTCTGATGCTACTGATTGGCGCACATCAGTAGCATGGATGGTTCTCTGGTGACTCGACAGAAAGCAGAAATCCATATCATACAGCATAATGCATGTTAAACGCTTAATATTTAATGCATACTCTCTGTATATAAACTTAAATTTCTGTGAGATTTAGGGGAATCGAGAAGCAAAATCTCCATTTAGAAAAATATGTTGACATATCCGTGGGGTTATACAATAACTCACATAGTCCATAATGCACATACAAGCCAGAATGTCAAATATAAAATGGCAACGTGACAAGAACTGGATAATATGACATCAGAAATTAAAAATTCACAGGTCAGTAATACTGCAGTTAATATTTGCACACCTCAAAACAAACATTTTCAATTACAAATAAAATATTTTCCCTCAGCTTTCAGAGCACAGTTCGCCTCTTTACACTCATTGTTTTGGTATTCCAGCCTAAAAACACAGTCCTCAACAGTCCTTTTCCAGCTGCAGCAGGGAGCTGCTTTCAGCAAAACACTAATAAACCCGCTGTGCACTCCCTACCCAGTGCAGCGCCGAGCTGAATATACTAGTAGCGGTGCAGTCACCAAGCTAACAAGGTATATTTCTCTCAAGAGGTGGAGAACAAAACAGGGTTCAAAATACTGAAATGACTTGTTTTTTTAAATGACCTTGTTGCTCCATCTCTGCTGCTTACTATGTAATATATGTGTTTTCAATGTTTTCAGCTTGCTTGTTAAGAAAATAAAAATGCAGCTCTACGATTAAGAGAGCTCGTGGTTAAAAGTTAAACAAAATTATCTTTGGCTTTTAGTAGGAGGCAGAATGCAATCTGTTGTCTCTGGAGATTAGGGAAAGCTTTTTACAACCAACTTTGCACCTTGACCTCTGATGTCTGACATAAAATATAAAGATTGATGACATTCGATTGGTGCAAAATGGTAGGTCATCCATTCCTCTTTGATTTTATAGCATTGACACATTTATTACAAGCCATATTTGATCTAATTAAACATTTGGTTAGTTATTAATGCTTCCAAGTTCCATTGTAAAGTAATAAAGTTGTTTAAATTATAGAACAGCTGTACATAGAATAAAAAATACAACAAACGAAATCTGGTCCAGTAGTATAAAGCATGCCAGCAGTAGGTCTTTGTTTTGTATTTAAAAAGAATTGTCCAACATTTTAGAAGAATTCCCTTTCTCACAGCCAAGTTAGCTTAGCTTAGCTTAGCTTAGAAAAAAATGGAAGAACAGGTAGCCTAGCTCAGGCTAATTGTAAGGAAATCTGCCAGCCAGTACTTCTTAAGGCAAATTTAAAAAGCAAAACTGAAGTAAGAAACTTTTTGTTAAAGCCAACCCTTGTAAACAGAATGTGATCTTTACATTATTGTCGATGAGTGTTTATCGGACATGCTCTGCCCTCGTCTATGAAGCAAAGACAGCTCCTCAGAAGACTGTGTCCTCCTCTCCTCCTCCATACCAAGGGGTGAGTCTTACTAAATAAGGTCTGGGATTAGAGACGGGTTGCTCAGGTCCAACCTCCGAAGTAGAAGAATCCAGTGAGCTCAGGGACCCAGTGGGAGACCCTGACCCTTCATATGCATAAGTTCTCAGGCAGTCAAACGGGGGAACGTAAGGATCCTGATCAGCCTCCGCCACCCGGTCTAGAATAAACTGCCTGAAGACCTCGTCCTCCGGCCCAATGAGGTGTGACTCCCGGAGAGACATCCGAATGCTGGCCCTGACGTCCTCCCTCCTCAGCCTCCTCTCCCTCCTCCTGGGGTGAGAGCGCAGCGGGACGACGGGCTGGCACGAGTCCAGGCCGCCCCTTCCTCCTCCACCTCCCGCTCCTCCCGGTTCTCCGTAATAAAGCACCTTCTGCGACACAGTCTCCGGCAGCTCCAGCTCCCTCACCTCCACCTCCAGCCCCTCCTGCTGTTTCCGCCTGTGTCTCCTCACCATCAGCATTAGAACTGACAGCACTGCAGACACAACACAGTGGGAGATCATTACAGTTAAACACCAGGGCATGAGCTTAGCGAGGGGGAAAAAAAAAATAAAACATCTACGGTGCCTGATGGAGCATGCACGTAGAATGTGCAAGCGCTTTGAAAATAACAGCAGCCAGATTTGTTTTTCTGTAACTTGTGGATGCAGGAAGAAAAAAAAAACGGAATGGAGGACAAATTAAGCAATAAATTATCTTTTTTTAATTTCAGCTCGCACATAAAGAAAGTATTCCATAATTTGCTCCATGTGGCACAGAATACTAACAGACTGTTTTTTTTTTCTGCTGTGTTTTCTACCAGCTATTGTTCTCATCCGACAGAATGTTAGCATAGCAGGTTTTGTCATTAATCTTTCATGTGATGGGTACAGGGAGGACACAAAGCAGCCGAGGTCATAATAAAGCTCTTCACTATGCAAACCCATCAACGTCCCAGGATGGCATTGCTACTGATGTATTGCAACCAATGCGCTCATTACCTGACATCATTGCTCTGCAAGCTTTCAGCATTTTTAAAGTGTGTGTTAAAGGCACGCAGGTGAGTTTTTAAAAAAAGCAGATTCAAATGAAAGCGCAGATTGGTTAATGAAAAATCCTGCTGTTTAACACTCGGGGTCATATACTTGCCAAAGTGATGTGAGGTGGAACTGCTTTAGCTCAACAGATCCGCTGAAAAAGAATGACTCTCTTTTACAACAAAATTTCAATTACATTTGAGATTTGTCTTCAAGGGCTACTGCCGCATTTTGGGAGTTTGATCTACTGGTTACCCCAACAGTGAAATAGTAATAGATGTCTGGCATTATTTAGGGTTTTATTTCCACTTTAAAGCTCACCCCACACCTCTAATGAAATCTTTTGTATATTCACGTCCGTGTCAGTTTTATTTTTAGTCTAAATGAACTGGGAAGGAGCCATAACTGCAATTTCAATGGTCACCAAGACATAAAAACTGTGTGTGGGGAGTCAAATTGATCAAACAATGCTTGAACGTTTGGCGGCTTTGTGGCTTTAAAAAGCATTTTCCTTGCACATTACATCTCTGCTATACACTTAGACAGTCTTACTACATTATGATTGCATCTGTGCAACGACACAATTGACTTTTTTGGTGGCGTGGCAGGACTACCATCTTTAGTGTTAAATAATTCTCCCATAGATGTCTATTTAGGATTCTTTTAGCTGCAAGTTTCTCCCTTTTGACGCCTTGCGTGCAAGAACAACCATCTCTCTAGTTCCAACAAAACAAACTACACTTGCAACGAGGCTCTTAGAGGGATTAATCGTGTTTAGCCAGCTGTCTGTCTTGTCAATCACGATGATGTCTGAAGAAACTGTTGCCAAAAATTTGGCAGAACAGCGTCTCTGGTCTTCCCAAAATCGCCTTTATATGTTGGTGTGGTTTGAAAAAGCTTAAGAGGCACCACTTCAGACCGGCACCTCTGGATCTTTTTCTCTGAACCCTTTGTGAAGCATCTCTCTTGTGCACATTTATTGACTTGAAATATATCAACAAAAAGCAGTATCTCTGGCTTCTTTGTTGCTCCCAATGCAGACCAGAGGAGCTCTAGTTAGACAAAAAGTAGAAAAGAAATCCATTCTTCTATATTTTAACAAACATGTCAGTCATCACCAGTGAGACGGCTACATTTCTGACTCATCTGATAACCTTTTGGGGCTCCGCATTCAGACATCTTTCATGGAAAATACTAATCTTCCAGCCTTAGCTGCCACGACTTACTGCCAGACACAGAGCTGATTTTAAAGCCAGATTAAGACATCCAGAAGACCAAACTCCAAATGAATGCCAGTGTGCTCTTTGCTGGAAGTTATTATATAACGGTGCGATAATCCAGACGGCGATGAAAATAGATGAGATGCTCACCTGTGAGTGTGACCAGGCAGACCAGAATCCCTAACAAGGTTTGCATGCTGAGCCCCATAGACAGGGCCAGCGCCTCCACCCCTCCTGAGGGACAGTGGCCGGCAGGCTGGCAGCTGCAGACGCTGATGGTCAAAGTGCTGGTGCTGGAGAGGGCCGGAGAGCCGCTGTCAGCCACCACCACCGGCAGGAGGTAGTGGGTTCGATCCTTGCGTGTGAAAGTGCTCCTTCGTGCCACGATGCCGGCCGTATTGTCTGAAAGCGATGACGAGAGCGAGAGATGCACTTTTCAGGATCCTTAAAAAAAACATGAAGTCTGCTGCCTCTGTGAGTACTCGTGTTTTGGAGGGGAATGGAAAACTAACAAGTGAACTGATACACGATCCGAGCTCTCCTAAAGGCCCATTTTGATTGTGCACAGAAGTAAATTTGGAAAATGACTCTCAGTTTTTGTTGCACCTATAAGAGTTCATTAAGGCGCTGGAGTCACATAAGCCTCGTGGCATATGGAAATGGGTTTTATTAAATGTGTTTCTTTGTGATTCATTATTCATTTCCGAGCTGCTGACTGGACTGCTGTGGTTGCGTGGCTAACCACCCATACGCTGCACCTGCATACATTTCAGTCTAACTTATTCAACACATTCAAAAATGCTGCGTGCTTCCTAACAACGCTGTTTGTTCAAGTTTTAGCAGACAATTTTCATTACAAACTTCGCACTTAAGTGGCCACTGACTTCCAAGGCAAATGCTCAAACTAATTTACAACCTGCTGAAGGATTAAATCCCAAAATGTCCAGGCAGACTTATGAACATATAGTATTTATTTTTTAAATTTGCATTTCTGTAATCATTCTAACTTGTACTTGCACTGTTCATGCTGGTCGTGGTTTTGGCTGCCACTTTCTGTTGTTGTACAATACTACAATATGAAACTGTAACTATGGTTTCGCCTGGTTTTGTGTTTTCATTTTCGCCCCTGAGCTTAACAGAAAATGTCAGTAATTTGCAGGGTGACATTTCCCGGTGCAAGATGTATAATTATACAGATTTGGTTTAAGTTGAGAGTTTCACTGCAACTGATTCTTTTAGCAGCTGGTTCATTGCACTTAAAAGAAAAATCAGCCAAACTGTGACCATAGATTATGGAAAAATCTGCATGATTGCGGTTATTGGTTCCACAGTGCTGTTTGCAATAGAAATAAGATGTAAACTAGAGTTAGATGAGAAGATGGATACCACTCTCACTTGCATATCTGTACGCAAAATACGAGGCTTCAGCCAGCAACCTGGTGGGTAAGCTGAGCAAAGGCTAGAAACAGGAGCAGACAGCAAATTGGGTTCTCCTGAAAGATATAGAAATATGACTGCAACACCTCCAAAGCCCACAAAGTTATGTGGCTTTTATTGTCAAAGTGAAGCTGGCACCTAACAAACCCAAATGCATGACATTGTGTAAAGGCTGTAAAATTGTGAGCAGCCTATGTTTGTTGGTCTACTGCCCAGCATCCATGACTTGCAAGCTTTCTTTGTGTGTGTGAAAATAATACATTATGGTCTGCGGACCAGCGTAGCTATTCCACATTTCGGTGTGAGACTGGGCTGCCACAGAGCAATCCTCAGGGGGCCACGGCACCCAAGCAAGAAATAGCAGAGCGCATAATGTGGAAAAACACATTTTGTCATATTTACTCCCCAATTTCAGGACAGATTAAATAAATTTGATACAATATGTTAATGAGAGAGCTTTGGGGGTTCTAATAGGCTGATGTTATTACTACCAGACAGAGCTGGGCGAGCTGTTCCTCCTTGTTTTGAGTCTTTATTCTCGCCCAAGTGGCTGCTGGCTGTAGCTCCATATTGTATGAGAGTAGTATCAATATTCTGATGTAATTCTCAGCAAAAAAAAAAGCAAATGTCTTCCCTCAAACACCAAAAAGCTTCTGTGTATGTATAACACACTACTTCACCTTTAGGACAGACCAGGACAGGGCTGTTGTAGCCTTACTAGGTGTTATCCTAGTAAATACAGAGATATACAATGCCTATATAAGTAATTCAACCCTTTCATTGCTTCTCAACATTGAATCACGATCATTTTAATTTGACTTTCATGACAAGAATTGGCAAGAAAAAACACCATTTAATGTCAAAGTAAAACCAGATTTCTACAAAGTGATTAAAGTGATTGCGTAGGTTTTCGCCCCCCTTTTAAGTGACTCACCTAATTCAACACAGGTGCAGCCAGCTGGGGCTAAAAGTTACACAACTCGTGAAATGGAGATCTTCTGATTGCAGTGAATGTGTCTGGAGATTGTAGTATAAATACACCTGTATCTGAAAGATCCAGTCACTGATGACTCAGTACTCTTGGCTATAACTGCACCATGAAGACAAAAAACCCCACTCTAAGCAACTCTATATAAAGGTGATTGAAAAGCCAGGAGATGGATAGGGGAAAATTGAGCTTTTTGGCTATCAGACTAGACGCTATGTTTAGTTGACACCAAACACTGCACATCATCACAAACACACCATCCCCCTGTGAAGCATCATGATGTGGGGATGCTTGTTGGCAGCAGGTCCTGGAAGGCTTGTAGATGTAAATAAACGCAGTAAAGTTTAAGGAAATCTTGGAAAATAACCTGGAAGATATCTGCGCAGTCTTGCAGAGCTTGAGCAGTTTTGCAAAGAAGACTGTAAAAATTGTAGTGTCCAGATGTGGAAGGGTGATTGAGACCTAACCACACAGGCTCAATGCTGTGATTGTGGAAGAAGGTGCATCTACTATATACTGACTTGAAGATGGTGAATACTTGTGCAGTCACTTTTATGTCAACATAGAAGAGTCCTTTTTTGTGAATTCATCTCAAAAATGACTAATTATACTGACCATGATTTAATGTTGAAAAGCAATAAAAGGCGAAGCTTCCAAATGGGGTGAATATTTTTTTATAGACACTGGATTTGTATGCCTGATTCACTCATTGAATATAACCTTGATTATCTCTGATAGTGAAGTTTGGATTGATGTGCTTCTCAGGGACCATAGAGAAGTAGAAGTGGTGTCCCTCCACAGGGTCGTCTGGATCAACTGCACTGAGCAGCTGAATGAGCTGAGACACACAAAGACATGGAAAACCGTGAGCACCACGAGTAATGACGTACAATTACAGACTTACCAAGAATTCTAGACAATCGTATGAATCTTTGCATTTTCTTTCTCGGAACTGTAACACTCAAAATCTCATTCAACAACAGACAATATTATGAATGCTGTACATGCTTTATGACACTCAAATGGTTCCTTTGGAGTCTTTTGCTGTTTAAAAGGCTTCACGGAATAGTAGAAATATTGTGGCGCAATATAATATGACACAATTTGAGAACTTTTACCGTCTACATTGATGTAAATTCTGGTTTCCACATTGCCATATACAGTTGTAAATCCTGAAAATCAGTGCATCGTAATATACATACTTCTCCCGCCTGCGTCCCCTCACAGATATATGGCTGGTAATCTCTTGCAAGCCTTGGCACATTGTCGTTTATGTCCAGCACTTTGATGAAGACCACCACAGAGGAGGATAAATGGTTCTGCGCTGCAGTAGTGAAGATAGACATTTGCTGGAGTCCACTGGGTGCATGTATCATAAATGCTTTGTAAAAGCTCTGTCAAAATAACACTTAAGACTGATAAATGTTTCACTTTCTTGCATCACAACTGTGGAGCCAAAAAATGGGCATCAGCGTCACACTGCTTTTGCCAAAACAAGATAATTGATGGAAGAGTAAAAAACAGTAAAATCTTCTATGGGAATTTAATGGTTTGCGTCACTCTGGACCAGTGATTCCCAATCGTTTTTGTCAGATGCACACCCATAGGCCTGATTGTATGAATATGACTTTGCGTACCAATTTTTAGAACAAAACACCAGCTAGCAGCTTGTCATCAGCAAGCTACCAGCTAGTCCAACTTGTCTCTGAGGTTTCTTTCAGTGTAGTAAAACTTGATTTCAGGTAAAGTCACTGCTAATCCTTCCAAATTATTAGTTATCTGGCAAACAGTTGTGATTAACCTCTGGCAATTTTGATGCAACTCTGCAGCAAGGTCATGTTTTCATATGCAAATTGAGTTTAATCCTCAAAGTTAGGCATCTTGAAGTTGGAAGTCTAGACGTTTTCTAGAAATCTAGACTGGACATGAGCATATGATCTTTCTGCAGATGTGTGGTAACAGGTTAACGATAGCTTTCTATGAGAAACCAGACAATCTTTGAATAATGCATTGTAAAATATATTTCAGGGGACTTGTTTCCACTCCTTTCTAAAACGCATGACTGCAAGATCAAAAAAACTCTAATTTACTCATTCAGATAAACCTTTTAAGTTGCAGACATTGTTTTGATGAATTCTGCTGACATAATAATACTGGTAATTGCACAAATTGTGTATAACTTAAACTGAAATCTCTGCATTAAATGATTTTAGCTCTAGTAAATTAAATGAATAGTCTCGTTAACTTCATTTTTCTCCTTCGTGAGTTCAGAAGGAACTTAAAAACCGTGTTTATGCTACCAATTATTAAGTAATTAGTAATTTCAAATACCACTGATTGTAGAGGAAAAGCTCATTTCTACAACTCAGTATTAGCTGTTGGCTGAACATAATTTTATGAGAAGCTGTCCTACCTCAAAGAGACTGATTCAGACCATTCAGTTTAGTTGTCGGTGGTGGTTTTTAGTATGAGCCATTATTGTCAGAAATGCTACACTACTGTTCACTTGGAAATGTCATTATTTGTGAAAGAAAAACTTTTTTTTTTCCAATGTAGGTAACATTAAATGAATCAGAAATACAGTCTAGACATTGCTAATGTGGTAAATGACTATTCTTAATGGAATCTCTCCATAGGGGCACAGAGGAACATTTCCAGTAACCATCACTCCTGTGTTCTAATGCTACATTGTGTTAGCTAATGGTGTTGAAAGGCTCATTGATGATTAGAAAACCAGTTATGTTAGCACAAAAATACAAGTGAGAGTTTTCATGAGAAATATGAAATTGTCTGAGTGACATCAAACTTTTGAACATTATTGTATATATGGAAAAAAGGAAACTGTCATGTTTGCCATTAATGAAAAACCTTGTGTGTGTGTGTGTGTGTGTGTGTGTGTGTGTGTGTGTGTGTGTGTGTGTGTGTGTGTGTGTGTGTGTGTGTGTGTGTGTGTGTGTGTGTGTGTGTGTGTGTGTGTGTGTGTGTGTGTGTGTGTTCTTGTACTTGCTACATGGTGAGTACCATTTTCTGCATTTAACTATCAAAGTGAGGACATTTTTACAAAGTGAGGACATTTTGGCCGGTCCTCACTTTGAAACAGCCATGTTTGAGGGTGAAGACTTGTTTTTAGAGAACAGGTATGAATTGAGGTTTGGTTAGGGTTAGGGTAAGGATTAAGTTTAGGTAATCAGTTGTGATGGTTAAGGTTAGGGTAAGGCTCTAGGAAATGCATTACGCCTATGGATGTCCTCACTAAGATAGAAGTACAAACGTGTGTGTGTGTGTGTGTGTGTGTGTGTGTGTGTGTGTTCTTGTACTTGCTACATGGTGAGGACCATTGTCTGCATTTAACTATCAAAGTGAGGACATTTTTACAAAGTGAAGACATTTTGGCCAGTTCTCACTTTGAAACAGCCATGTTTGAGGGTGAAGACTTGTTTTTAGAGAACAGGTATGAATTGAGGTTTGGTTAGGGTTAGGGTAAGGATTAGGTTTAGGCAGTCGGTTGTGATGGTTAGGGTAAGGCTCTAGGAAATGCATTACGCTTATGGATGTCCTCACTAAGATAGAAGTACAAATGTGTGTGTGTGTGTAGATTCTCAGTTTTCTTAATTATTGCTGTCCTAAGGGCTTCAGCAGAAGGAAACTGTACTTTTCTTTTTGGTCCTTGACGATGTTTCATCTCTCCTCAGAGAGGCGTCTTCAGTTCCAACTGACTGACGGGGAGTCTCAGATATATTGTCACCACCAGCTCACATGGCTAATGGCCCATTAATGACTCGCACTGAGTCTCACATCTCGAGGTGTGAGCAGTCGTGAAACTGCCAGGTAAGAGGTGACTCAAGATGTTAATGGTGGTGAAACTCTGAGATTTCAAGGCTGCGCTGCAAGTACCTGATAACACCTATTATCAAGCACTTGTGGAGAGGCTACTCCAGTTTAGCATGGATGGCTTCATTCACTCTGAAGCCATTCATCATCTCTGTCCAGGATGTGAGAATAGTGTTTTTTCAAATGAGTGTCTCTTTATCCTTGATCAGCCAGTTAGAAAGGAACAACATCTTGGATGAGAGGTAAAATGTCTTCAAGAACCGCAAGTAGAAAGCCCAGTTGACCTTTACTCAAACTCAAAGGATCAGTAGTGACAAACTGTTTGTATTATTACTCATAAAATTGCAAACTTGGGTCAGTATATGGAGCAAATTAACACTCTCTTGCAAATTTCTTACAAATTTGTACCATCTCGCCACATAGTCCAAGTAGTTTAGATGCAAATTAAACCAAACAGACATGAACATTGACCGTCCAGCTGTCTGAAACATTATTAAAGGCAAACAATGTCCACTTCGGTTTTGTTTAAGTAAAATAACATTCAGCTATTGCAAAATACATGAACAGTTTATTCATTCTTTTAACTTGATATTGCAACCATTTATCTAACTTTGAGATATTCCCACTGTTTCACATTATGTTTCCTTTCTGTTTATCCATTAGTATTTCCAAACAGGTTGCTTGCCAGCTAGCTTCGTGCATTCTTAATTGCAGCCCACACTGAGTTCATGTCTTACAGCTCACTCAATATGTGGATTAATACTTTTTCAAATTAGTCGAGCTTCTCCAATCTCTTCACATACCACCGGGTAACTGCACAAGTAGTGGGGGGTGCCTGTGACACTTTGAAGTTCTTTGTTCATTTCACACAATTCAGATGAATCAAATGAGGGATGGGTTTGAACTTTTACACTTTGCAAATGGGTAATTGTCTCTCAGTTTGGTTTTGGGCTGTTCAAGTTTGGGATTATGTATTCTATACTGCATTTAATGTTCACTCATTGCATTCAAAGGCATGTATTCATTTCATGATTTATTCATTTATTAGCCCATTGCTATTGAGGGTTTTGCAGACACACACCCTCCTGGATCAGGGCTTCCGGTCAAGACACATCTATAACGGTATTTCAAGGCTGTTATTCTACGTTTAATCCCAACAACAACAATACATGACCTACGGCTCCAGTCTGTGAGTAATATTCACATAAGTCTCCAAACCCTCCATAAATAACACGCCAGGTAAGTTATTGCATGATCAGATGTGCCATATCATACATAATGTGACTAGCTCTGGCTGGCTGTGGGCTACTGCCTTGGGTGCTAATGGTACAGTCCAAACACAAATGCAAAACTGAGGGGAAAAAAGAATCGAATTCATAATGCAACAGTCCAAGGATTTACAAAATTAAATCAAGAGATCGTTAAAAATTGAAAGTTTCAAACTCATCTTTCATTAGATTCGCTATGAAGGTGCAAACTAATCAAAGAACTACAAACTGTTACATGGACCAATGGGGTTTCCTTCATTGGGAATCACTGGTCTGGTTGCTAGAACATACCCAGGACAGGTTTCCCACATCGTTAATGATAAATGTGCAACAGTTGACCATATCAACTAAAAATTCTGACACAAATCCATGAGGTTTTCCTTACTTGTTTCCTTGGCTTCAACAGTCACATTGTGCCAGTCTGAAGTCTCTCGGTCCAAAGCTTTAGCGACAGTTATAGTCCCATTGTTTGGGTCTATTTTGAAAGCTTTTGTGGCATCGCTCCTTTTGTCAATTGCGTATCTGGAAGAAAAATCACGGAGACAGACATTTAGCAGGCAAGGTTGTTTTCTGGGCAAACAAAGCATTGCGATACCACAGGGAGATTAATTAGGCAAACTGCTCAATTTTTTAATCTGTTGACGGATATCCAACAAAGCGGGCAGACACACACGAGCAACACTGCGACAACAAAGCGCCTCACACGGACGGCACAGACGAGACTTTGTGTACGTTTTCGGTTAGTGTCATTGAATATTGTCTTTATTCTGGCCACAGATGTTTCCTGTTTGTCGCAAGCGAGGAGGAACAGGTAGAGAGAAACTTTCTTGGCATTTGAATAATAGAATGTCCACACGGTGTTACTTTTCCCTGATAGCGGCTGACAAGTGAGGCCCTGAAACTTTTAAATGTGAAAATAATCTTAAAGAAGCAAATTTATCAGCCACAAAGCGACCACGCTGAATTTTTTATGAAAGAAATACGTGCTCTCTATGGTACAGGTCTCTGACGTCATCATGCCTTTAACACTTATTAAAATAAGTGATTAGGCTCTAACACGACAGTGAATTAGGGTAAGAGAGTAATGAATCATTTCTGTGCACTACTCCGCTGATAACAACATGGGAAATAAGCCAATTTGACCACAGCAAACTTAATCATATTTACAAGAACTGTAGAAAGCCCTAAAATGTCAGGTTGAATTTATTAATCAATGAGACACTGTCACCAAAGGGACAGTAATAGACGCTAGGCTGACAATGATATGCAGCACCTGCCACTCTTAAGCTCTGCTGAGATGGACTACAGGCACCAGTAGTGCTCCTGTCTCCTCTGCAACGTGCCCCACTTGCAAATGACTGCAAATCTCAATTCCATATGCCACCTCGTATGGTGCTTTATTACATTCCCACGTCCTAGGCACGTCGCTTTGTGATAATACCACGGCAATAGATAGAAAAGCCTGTGAGGTATAAAAAAAAAAGTCATGATTTATTCAGCAGGGCTCATTTCCTACTAAAGTAATATGAGATAAATATGACCATGTACAGGGTATCCAGAGATCAAGGGTAAAAATGGATGCACCGAGCCAGTAACGCTATTTGAAATGGAATGATTTTTCACCCTGTGGAGGAAACTGTCTGAGGATGTTCCGCCCACGCCTGCTTGGGTATCTGCCTCGTCATTATCATACCGGTAGTCGGATGGCAGATGCCATTCTTCCTGGTTTGGACGGTTCGCGTTACCTGATGGGACTGTTGACTGTGTCAGTGTCTCTGGCGCTAACGCTGCCAACCACAGTTCCCACAGCTGCATTCTCAGGAACTTTCCACTCGTAGAGCGGCGAGAGGAAGACAGGCGGCTCGTCCACGTCCTCCACCACTATCTTGAGCGTTGTCCTGTCGCTGAACTCCTCCAGAGCCAGGAAACGAGTGTCCACATGGTCGTTGACCGCCTCTGCCGCCATGACGAAACGTCTCTTGGATTCGTAATCCAACGGCTGCGAGGGAGAGGAGTATTTTTAACAGTTTGTATTAATACAGAGACTGGAACACTTTATCATCATCAAATGGGCTTAAAGAGTAACTGCTTTTCAAATAAGCCTTGCCAACTTGTGTTTAAGACCGATGATTATCCCGCTGAGATCAGGACATGACTAGATGTTCGAATTGTTTAGTCAATGTCAATAAGCTACCAGCTGTGAGCACACACTTAAATAATGTTCTGTTTTTGATTAACATTATGAAGCTGGTAATAACAAAACAGCATGCAAACCATTACCATGTTCCCAAAATGATTCACAGACAGTCAATAATGTTGTTGTTTTTTTCCCATTATTTTATTATCACAGCCGCTAAATTGAAATCTCTTGGTCTATAAAAGAGAGGCATATTGCTTGTATGTGTGGAAAAAAGCAATAATCACAGGTTTAGAAGAAACCTTAACATCGAGCTACATTCTTATTTCAATTGTCGGAGTCGATAGAACTGTGTTTAGCACTTTCCAAATAACTGGGTACCATTCTTGAACATATGTTTAACCCTCTTTAACCCAAAACCACGAGGCAGCTTTAAAAGACAGGCTATCATTAAAAATCAGTCAAATTACACGTTTTATCAGAGACAAAAGCTGTAGAAGGCAGAAACAATCAGGAGATTTTCAAGTTTTTAGTGGTCTTTGAACTGCTGGCAAAACTTTACAGAATGTAAGCTTAAAAATGTGACATTTCATGAAAGTCATTTAATTCTGCACGTTGTATTTAAAAATTCACCAAAATTAAACTCTTTGCTAAAGCTAAATTCAGTAAAAAAACAAAGAATTATGTGGTCTTCTGAGCAAATGAGAAGCTATTAGTGAATAAATAATAGAATAATCAAAGAAATTCAGCTTTTTTATCGACATTTTTAGGATTGTAAGTTTAATATACTGCACAGAAGATATTATTAAATTCTTTCTACTTCTAGCTGCAGTCGTGGTGTTTCCATAGAGGTGCAGATCTTACTTATACTGCAGTGAAAAATGAGGTCACGGTGAGTAAATATGTGACAGGACTACCCGGGACTGTTCTCACTCGCATAGAGCTCAGGATTACCCAATCACAGGGCTTCTAAGGAACATATGCTACAATTTGCATCAATGAATTCTGCAGTCAATAACTGTCAGCGCTCTCTGTTTTCCCATGATCCTCTGACGTTACTCAGCTTTAGTGGTGCCGTCATGGCATGATTGAAAAGGTGTGTTGAATATCTGTTGCAGTGAGAGGAGAGTCATGTGAGCGTCGTGGGTGATTCCATATGTTCCTTTCATTAGCTTCCCATTTTGGATGCTGGGTATATTCACTTAATTTTGTCCAGTCCTGTAAAAAACAAAAGTTTTCTGGAAACCAGTGAAAATTTAAGGAGGTTACTGCCTTCAGCTAAGAAATAGAGTAAAGCACAGAGGTGAACAGAGACAGAAAACTATTTTTCTGATAAGACAAGATGTTTGAAATGCATATAGTTGTGCATTACAGATGCTGGTAAGTAGCCTAGCCACGCTAGACCCATGTTCTGAAGATGCAAGGGTCTAGGCACGCTCGACAGGGAGGGAGGCGGGCTAAAAGGTTGTCTATCAAATCACTCTGCAGCAGTTGGGTAGGTATACAACCAATCAACGCAACGAATAGGCTGACGTAGTTCCTAGAGAGCCGGATTGTGGCTAAGTCCCATTAGCTTCCCAACCAGCAGAGCCAACTGGTATATTAAGGATTTGCCATATCCCGTCGGCATAAGTCCAAATACGTCTTTCTTCTCAATGAAACACTTCAGTGCCGTCCTTTGTTTATCTTTCAAGTTGAATTTTAGCTTCAAATCTTTAAGGGCTGTGGCCAAAGCCGAGTCGAAAGATAACTGTTTATTGTGCGCCTGTTGTTTCTGTCAGAATTGTCGCGCCTCTGTCGTCACTTAGTTGCGCCCGCCTTCTGACTCTACACTTCATGGTGATTCGTCCGGCCAGTTTAAGGAGAATCCAGCCTCGAGCCTTATGGAGGGTAACTAGACCCACCCTGGCAGAGAATTAAATTCGTTGCCGTGGGTTGTCTAGCGCGGCTAGGCTAGCTGGTAAGTGTTTGACATCCAGATCTCTGCTTCTTGTGGTTTTGCACAAATTTCGAATGATGTTTGTTTCAAATAGTTGGGCTAATTGCCGTCAAATTTCAAATTGAAAAAAAATAGCAATTTAGGGTGTTTTCTCTGCTATTAAACATAGTGTCTTTGTGACCTAAGACAGCACAAAGGTTAAATAATTATTAAATATCTTGGTAGAGTTCTATTGTTGCTAAGTCAAACGTCGGTGCACCTGTGGTTGAACATGTTCAGGGGTGGAAATGAGATTTAGGAGGTAGGTTGGGGCTTCAATACAATAGGGGGCTATTCCTACAGCGGTAAGTAGCTCTAGTTGAAGCGGTACACACTGTGATCAGTTGATATGGTGCCTGGAAAGATATGTTACAGCTGAACTTTCTGTCAGTTTTTAATGCTACACCACAAACTAAGTTCTATTTATTTCCCCTGTACTGGCACCATTTCAATGTCAGATTGCTCAAATGAAATCTAAATCATCTAAGTAGCCAGATTCTAAGTGGCTTAATTTATTTGCATAATTTCTGTGCTTTTTAGTAATGTGGATGAGACAAAATGGTAAACACATCTGAAGTAAAACGGTTTTATCTAAAGAATAGGAATAAAACAACTCCCCAGCAATAGAGCCCTATGGCCAAATGCATTGCAACGGCAGAGCATTTTTACATTATTATCATTTACGTTGAATTTACAGTTTAAGAGACACTGAGGAATTTACCACATGCAGCTAAAAAGCACACATTCTCAGCTCTCAATCCAGTGCTTGATCACTTCTATAAATGTACTTAATGAAACACCAATTTACCCAAAGTCCTATGTTGCAGACAGAATGAGCACAATATGCACAATGACATGAATCAATCTGAAGAAATGGCTGAAGCACAGGGGTGTCAGTCATGAAGCTGATGTTTATTCCCTGAAAAATAATGAGTCATTTTTGCATCATGTGTCTTTTTCTGATTTGGATCGTCCCTAGTCCAGCACATCAAGCCTGACGAAACTGTACCTTATCATTTCTGCACTTCTGTGTACCTCTTTGTGCTAAGCTAAGCTAACTGGCTGTTAGCTGCAGCTTTGTGTTTACTGGACAGACATGACAGTGGTATCAATCTTCTCATCTAACTCTCAGCAAGGAAGCAATTACATCCCTAGAGGATCACAGGCCCTCATCACCCACTGATATCACTTTTATCATCTGTCGGCCGAGTAGAACCTGGCAGTGGCACTAAAGTCTCCCAACGCTTTCCCTGAAACAGAACTGACTGAACGGCCGGATCATAGGGAAATCATTTTTTGTGCTGATGTGCGCTCATGAAAAGTGAGCTGTTTACATTCTCTGCCCCTGCAGCGTGGCCCAACTTCGCTAATTGGCGTATACGGCTGGTGCAGATTTTATGCTCCTTTATGTATGTTCTGCCGGTGACTGATCTCTGTGGTCACTTGGAGGCTGTGCCAGTTCATTTTTTTTCTTAATTAATCAAGTTAAATAATGAACATTACAGCATGTGTTTTGGTTTCTGGTTGCTTCGTTTGCGTCTGCCAGCTATGGGTGCAGCTGTTTCAATTACATGGGGAGTGCCAGGCTGTGCTCTACGTTTTTGTTCCCAGTTTGGTTTTTCCTTTTTTGCTCATTTTTTATTTTATCTTTAACGTTAATTAAATCTACAATGAAGGATGGTAGAAGTTGCTTATAGTTTCTGGGAAACTTTCAGAGCCTAATCACCCACACACAAATGCTCCTAAAACATCAGATTTAAGTGAGATTATGAATATGTATATAAAAAATGAAAATATTAGAGGTGGATATTGTAGACATGGATTCACCTTGGCTAGCAGAATCACTCCCTCCTGCGTGACTGGATCAGTTTGGATGAAAAAAGTGGAGCTTTCTTCCAGATCATCCTCCAAACTGTAGGTCATTTTGGCGTTGATGCCAACGTCTCCATCCTCCGCCATAATTCGACCCACTGTGGTGCCCATGGGCGCGTTTTCAGGCACGACAAAGGTGTAAAGATCTGAGGAAAGAAGCGCATTTTAAGAACACGCATCTCTTCCAAGGTGGTACTTGTGCATAATCGCAATGATAAGCCCGACGTTCGAAGAGAAGTGGCAAATAAAAAAAAAAAAAAAAAGTTTCCCCACTAAAACACTGTATACACAACTTGACAGTAAGTTGTTAATAGCTAGTCAAGAGAGTCTGCTCGCGTGCAAAGTGATAAGAAGGGAGAACATTGTGGTGGAGGGTCAATTTGTGTGAGCTGCAGATAAATTGCGGCAACTCCACATAATCCCAGCCTAACTCTAATAAGAAGATGAGAAAATGTGATTGTGTCTTTGAGCGACTCCATTTGGACGCCTGCCACAACTGGGAGGAAACTCAACAGGCAACCAGCTGCTTGTGGAAGAAAAAAAAGGAGAAAAAAAATCCCAGCTGATAATAATTTGTAATTATGTGACAAAACAGAGGGTACAGTTCAAAGTGAAGTGTAGCCATACAATATTTATAAGGCCTTTTGACTGAGCATAGAATCGGTGGAATACAGTAGCACCTGCAAGGAATGTGAATGTGACGTTAAGCGTCATCCCTGCTCTCCCATTCCTGCAGAATTGATTTCTTCCCGCGGCATTCATTTAGCGGGGTTTATCGCTGAGAAAGCTAGGTTTGTTTCCAAAGGTCATGACAAATGTCCTTTCATGTGTGAATGATTAAATTCGCCCAATGTCTGGCACATGTTCACGTGCACACGCAGGATGAGCATCCCCATCTCCCCTTCCCCGTCTCCGTTTCCCCCTCCACCTTCTTCCTTTTTAATTTTAAAGCTGCCGGCTGAATGACGCGACGTGCACAGGCGAAACGCGGTGCTGGCAGCAACAAACCACCCACCAGAACCGCGCGAGTCTGATCAAATAAATACCTCGTAGGTATAATATTAAACGTGTCCTCGCAGTCTGCAACACTTTGTACTTTCCCCATTGATTCCCTGGGAGTGTATGGCCCAGTGTTTGCATCACTGTGAGTCATGTGAAGTGACTCACGGTGCTGGAATGTGGGTCCATTGTCGTTCACATCAGTCAGGCTGACGGTAACCGTGGTGGAGGAGGAGTAGCCGCCGCTCAGGCCCAGCATATCCTTCACCTGCACCACCACCAGGTACTGCTCTCTGGCTTCACGGTCCATGTTCGGCCAGGACGTTACAATAATCCCTGCAGGTAGAAGTGTACAGGAAAAGAGGAGCTTCATTAGGAAGGCATCAAGTGCATCTGTGGGTGGTTTTCTGCGTTTTTCTTATTTGACCAAATGCAAGTAAACAAACTTCGCCTCAAGTAGTCTTCGAGAACGGCGTGCACTTTGTAACGCTGCACCGTAATAAATGTCAAGTCTTCAAATTAAATCAGTATGAAATGAAATATTACAGTAAGAGGGTTTTAACATGACTTAATGGTTCCTCTGTCTGGTTAAATTGGACTCTGTGGGCAACAATGAGCAGAAGAACAATTTAAATCAAAAAGATCACATCGACCCGGCAAATCTGTATGCTATTTTTGCCTTTAGACTCATCACCTCAGCCACTCCTTCATCTAATTTCGCATTTAAGGGACATTTCCTGACCAAATATCCAATCCACTGCTGACGTGAAGCATCTAGGTGGCAGTTTCTGTGCTGTGGCAGGCATCTGCCCACGTAGAATCACCAAAAAATGTGTTTCTTCCGAGATAATCCTGTTCTTTATTTATCTCTACAATGAAAAGATAGTGAGAAAAATATCCCCAGACTGTCTCCTTACAGATCACCATGAGCCACAAGCAAAGCTATAAAACCTTAACAATGGGATCCCTTAAAAAAAAAAATCAGATTTGGCCTTTTACTTGTTGCATTAATTTGCATTGAAATGTTTTTTTTTTTCCCACGTCAATGATGCCCACACCCAACTCTTCACAGTTCAGGTCAACAATATGTGTGGGAAGCGCTGCAGCTGACCTTTGTATCACACAAGGAAAATACTGTAAATGTACAGGCGTTAGCTAAATCAATTTTCTATCACGGTGTTAACTTTTCCCACTGGCTTAAAAAAAAGTAACTAAATCTGTCGATAGTTGTTTGGATGGAGTTGCCAAGGGAAATTATGCTGTTTTCAAAGTGCGAAGAGCTCTTGGACCTGTCAAACGTGATCAGGACCAGAGGGGTGGAACCCACAGACAAGATAGTTTTCAGTCTCAACAAGCTGGAATTGGAAAGAAAAACCGCCCGTCCTTGTTTTGTTTTTTTGTTTTTTTAACTTGTAATACATTTCAAGCATTATTTCTGCAATGCAATCGCCTTCACCGATTAATGAATGTTCTAAGCATCTTGTACCCGTCTTGGGCTCCACGGAGAAGTAGGGCTCCCCCTGCAGGATGGAGTAGATGAGCTTGGCGTTGTTGCCGAACATGGGATCATCAGCATCTGTGGCTGTCACCTGGGCCACCGTGGTCCCTGTAGGAGGGGAGGTGGGGGAGGCGAGGAGGAGAGGATGACACAGTCAGAGTTAGCTCAGGCAGCAGTTCCAGTCGACGGGGAAATAAAGTGATTATGCCACAGTCCCGCGGGGTCTGTCTGTCTGGCTCAGGGGGAGGGGATGCGGTGGAAATGGAAGAAGGGTAAGCAGGGAGGGAGGGAGGGTTATAGGAGGAGGAGCGGTGTTGACTGAGGACGGCGGTGGTGGTGGTGGTAAGGGGGGCAGCGATGGCCTTTCACAACTCTGTACGGTCGGTGCAGGTGTGCGTGACAACCTCTCCAGCCCTATAGCGACATCTCACTACCCACCTGCCCTCTCGTTTTCTCTGCTTCGCGCTGATTCAGTTTTACCTCTCTATCTTTCACACTTACTACCCTTTTCTCCACTGACCATATCCTTGTCCTCACCTTGCTTTCTACAATATCTCTTTTCTCCCGCAAGCCCTCCTCTCTCTATCTCATTCTCTTTCGTCTTCTTCTTTCCCAGAGAGCACTCTATCTTCACACAGGCAGGGATTTACAGCAGCGTTCTCCGTATTTTTTCTGATGCCCTCACTCCAACCTTCCCCCCCACACTCTCTCTCACTCTCTCTTTCTGACTCAAATGCATTATGATTTATTATGAGTTGGATATTATGCTGCAAAAGCAGATTACATATAAATTGAAATGGTAATGTTTTGTGGTATGAAAGGGCAGTGGTTATAATAATATTATTTAAGTCATTTATCCATAAAGGCATCCGAGCCAGGATGCAGAATCTAATACTTTTAACTTCCTGGATGGGGACAGATGACAGACATTTATATAACCTTTTTTTCATTGTCTTCAGTCAGAATTCAATTTGGGAAAATTCATTTCAAAAGTGTATCGTCTGCGCATTAGAAAAAGATGAACTTTTAATCTGTAAACAACAGTTCTTTATATAAATCATAATAAAGTTGCAGAATTAAATTAAAGAGTAGATATTATTAATAAAAAATGCGGGTAATTTTGAATACTTCTAATACTTTTTAAAATTAATAATAAGAAATAAATAAATAATTGGCAAGACTTAGACTGATGCTAATTCTGATGCTAAGCTAATACGTCTTGTCTTCAGTCAAGATTCAAATTTGGGAAATTAATTTGAAAGGTGTGTCTTTTTTATCCTTACAATACAAAAACATTAAAAAAAATTTGGAAACAAAATACTTCTTCACATGAATAATGCATACAATTCTGAGTTCTTCTGAAGACTAGATATAAATCATAAAAATACAGCTAATCTTGAATATTATTTACTCCATCCCCAGTCGTATTATACCCAAACAAACTCTCTGAACTAATTCAAATGAAATAAAATGGAAAAAATATACCATAGACTGGACTTAGACTGATGCTAATCCTGATGCTAAGCTAATGGCACTTGTCTTCAGTCAAGAATCAGTGGAGAAATTCATTTCAAAAGTGTGTCATTGTGTTATCTGGACAATAGCTAAATATTAACTTCCAATTTGCAAACAAAACACTTACTTCCATGAATAACACTTAAACTGCAGAATTTGTTTGAAGACTAGACATTAATCATAAAAAAATGCTGCTAAATGTTAAAGTTATTTACACCAAAGTACACTCTTTACAATAAATAAAGTAAAACAAAGTAGAGAAAAAAATAAATCATAGACCAGACTTTGAGTGATGCTAATGGCTCTTATTTTCAGTCGTGATTCAATTGAGGAAACTCATTTAAAAATATGTTTATGTGCTTCTTTTAAAAATCAGTGCAATAGAAAAAAAGATGCACTTTTAATTCGTACACAAAACACTTATTTATATGAGTAACACTTACATTGCAAAATTCATTTAATGAGTAGATAATAATCCTACAAAAATGCTGATCATTTTTATGATTATTTAGCCTGTTTCTCTATTAACTTTTAACTTTGATGAATAACACTTAAATTAAGGAATGCTTTTGAAGACTAACAGCTCTGAGAGGCTGTGCTTGCACCCCAATGGGTTTTAATGCTTCTACCAACCTGCTAGCATCAGCTCATATGAATAATGTTAACATGCTGAAGTTCACCAT
Organism: Acanthochromis polyacanthus; assembly: GCF_021347895.1. NCBI lineage: Eukaryota > Metazoa > Chordata > Actinopteri > Pomacentridae > Acanthochromis > Acanthochromis polyacanthus. Next base: position 24,247,207 of record NC_067132.1, on the reverse strand, counting down.
CTTAGTTTTGCATGTAAACACACGAACATTTGCTGAAAACTACAAATGTAGCTGAGGCAGACAGAATATCTTTGAGTATAAATGGGATTTTGGTGAACTGACCTTTCAAATTCCCTTGTATGTCAGTATTTTCTAGCTCTTACTGTCAAAGGGACTCTTTGCTTTCATTTTTCTCAAACCTACCAGTCGGACACATCTCAGGGATGCTGGACACATACGGCTCGTTTTGGAACTGGGGCACATTGTCATTGATGTCCTGCACCTTGATGATAAACTCCGACTGGGGCTCCTCTGGTTCGTTGGACCTCCTGTTGATCGCCTGGGCTTGAAGGACATAGAAGGCCTTTTCCTCACGGTCGAGCTTCTTCAGCGTCCGGATCTCACCGGAATACTCGTCTATCTCAAATGCATCTCCGGCACCTTCTCCTGATAACACGTACTTGATGGAATACTCGCCTCGGTCAGAGTCGGATTTGAGCTACAACAAACAGGAGGGGGGAGAGGTGGGAGGATTATATGAAAGCTGGATGCCTTTTTTTTAAAACATCTTTTTTTTCTGAGGTAACTGGAAAGCATGCATTTTCAAAAGGAAGTACCGTATCAAGGACATGGCGGACATTCAATGTGAAGCGGTACCTGGCCAATAACTCGAGGAGTGGGATCTTCCTCGGGGACAAACAGCTGTTTCCAGATCCAGCCTCTCCTCAGGCGACGATGCAGATGAGAGGACCCCTGGGCCAGTTGTTGGGTTTCCAGGCCCTGAGAGCCTCTCATATCACTCAGCACCCCGCCAGGAATCATGGAGAAGACCGTCACCACAGCCAAAACGCTGGGCGTGCTCATTTTTACAGTCCATCCATGCATTTCCTCTGTGTTTCTCATGGTTAGTGTGCAGAAGATAAAGGTCTCACCGGTCCACAGCTACTATTTCTTCACTCACCAGCGCAGTAACTCTTGTTCCTGGCAGTGCTGCATCCCATCTTGTTATGATGTGATTTATATGCACGCTCATATCTCTGAAATAAAAGTTAACAATTCAATTAATATCCACAGGGAGAAGCTATCAGCAGTGCACAAAGATTGCAAAATGAAACTGAAATCCGTATTAGTGTGGAGAAAACTCCAAAAAGTAAGTTTGTTGTAATTGCAAATATGGCAAATGTACTATTTTGTTCCACAATGTAAAATCTAAAGTGAATTCATTTGACTTGACTGCTGATAGTAGAAAAAGATGACTGGCCTTCTTTGTGGTATATGTCAAGTGCGAGTGGGAGTGCGTCTCCAGACTGAAAAAGAGAAATTGTGATTTCATTAATACAATAAATGAGAGCTAACAATCCATATTAGCCCTGTGGTGAACTGGTGACCTGTCTCTTGCCTCTCGCCCACTGGGACCTTCTACAGCTCACTGTAACAGTGAAGAATATAAGGTGCAAACAGTGAGCAGATAGTAATGGACAAATTGTTACTTTTAGCTAAGAGGTAAGTTCTTCCAGCATTAATAAAGTTCTGTTTACATGTATATCTCTTAGCTTAGCTTATCTTATCTTATCAGGTGTTGGGGGGGGGGGAGGCCCGAAAGTACGGAACATCCACTTGGTACCCTTTAGTGTCAGTTTTAACATTCAGGGGCCTTTCATACGCTTTTAAAATTCTGTCAGCATCAGAAATAGACACCATGAGACTGTGAAAAAGCTTTCTTTTTATTATTCCAGCAAGGAACGGCGGAGTTATGTGACCTCTGTGCACGTTTGTCTGTTTGCTTGTCTGTTAGCAACATTACTCAAAAACGGACTAAAGGATTTGGATGAAATTTTTAGGGAAGGTCAGAAATGACACAAGGACCAAGTGATTAGATTTTTGGCAGTGATGCGGCTTATAGTCTGGATCTATGGATTTGTTAAAGATTTCTGTATCATTGCGAGACAGCGTCAATGCAACTATGACTACAAGTGAACACTACGTTACCTGCCGGCTGGCGATCACATGATTGCGATCCTGCTCAGGACTTATCCATCGGAACTCATACAAGGAACAATTTAATTATTTGTGGGGATGTTTCCAAGTCCCATCAATTCCTGCCACCCATTCCATATTTATGTCATGCGATTCTGCATCTGTACATAACGTACACATGCCTGTGCTCAGTGCAAGGTAATTTTGTTTGTAGGTACATCTATATTAAATGGACACATTCTACAGTACCATGATTTCAGCTACAATTTTTTCAAGATTTCAGCCATCTGAAAAGATATGACTGAGTAACCTTGGTGAAGTACTGCATTCTTCTGCTTTTCTTGTTTTTTTTGTTTTTCTTTTTGTTTTTTTTACATTTTCAGGCAATGAGAAGTTTGCTTAGTTTCAAAATGTGGTGAATGTTCTGAAAATGTATATTTTAACCCTTCCATGATCTTTTTCTGAAGGTTAACCAAGTAGTTTTGATGCTGAAACTTCACCAAACACCAAGTGAACACAAGAAATTGGTCAAAAAATGAACAAAACCCTGTAAAATGGCCTAACCAAGGACACAAACCTTAATCTCCTGGGTGACAGTCTTGTGACGTGTGCAACCACCGCCCCCTCAACAAGCTCAAAGCTTCCATATACGTGAACTGGCAGCAAATATTGTTGTGAGTTGCACAAATGCCAAAGGACGCCTTATGCATATTTCTGAGACACCAGCAGTTTTGATAAACTGGTGGTATTTGACATCTTGGGAATGAAAACAGGTTCAATCTCGACCAAGCCTTCTAAAATGGAGTGTCCTCTATGCAAACATTACTGCAGATTAGCAGATTAGCTACACCCACATAATTAATAGTGAAATCAGTTCAGTGATTCAGAAAGTAGTGTTGATGAACCAGGCCCAGGGTGGCTAATCAGGAGGACCAGGACAATTCCATGTGGAAAGTCCAGGGCTGAAAATGAGTCCCACTCCGGCCCTGTGATGAACTGATATTCAGTTGGGAAATACAGCGCTATAGTCAGTGACTGGGGTTCTACTGAATTCAACAAAAACAAGACAGATGTAAAACTAATTGGAGAAATAAAAGCCAGAGCAGAATTGCATTTTCGAGGCAAAAGACAAACTCTTTGTCTGAGCTCTCCTTGCTTTGTTTTGCATCCCGCGGTCCTGCACAGGCGCCTGAAAACAGCCCTCTGCTTTGAATTCAGACAAGGCCCTGTATTGTGTTTCATGGGGGCGGGGGGCCAAGTCCAGAGCATCATTCCTTAAGCATGACACTGCACTCTGCAGCTGACTAATGAAGACTTCTAATTAGATCAATGTCTCCCCAGACATGGAAAACAGAGACACACATGCCGCTGACAAACTATGAGTCAAATCGATGCGCCAATTATAATGTGCACCAAGACCGGGGTCAAGAGTGGAAGGACAATGAAAGTCAGGCAAGAAGGCAAATTAGTTCGGACCACACAGATACATTATCTTGCATTGACAATCTTGCTAAAGTTAGCAGAGTTTAATTTTGACTAATTCATCAATCTTCTTTATATTCATAGATTGGGGATGTTTTTCATTTTCTACCATAGCACACCGCTTTCAAAAAGACACCTTGTTTTATGTGCACAGAAAATCAGCACCATCTCCCTGCAATGAGTTTGCAATAGCGTAGGTGTGTTCGGCTTAAAACTGCAGACGTTCTTTTGTTTTGCTATCATTTTAGACCTTTGTCATTTACTCGGAAAAAGCAACAAATTCTTCATCCAGACGTGAAGCCATGAACAGCCGACTTTATACTGCTCTCCAGTCAAGCATCAAACCATACATCAGCACTCCGTGGGATCAGTTGTTATTAAGGGGCTAGGAGTCACAACAGCCATAATTCTAAACCTTTTTTTAATAGAGTTTTTTTTTTCTTGACACTGTAATATCAGCACATAACGTATACAGTCCCACAATGTGGATGCTTTAATCCAGCGTGTGGCACAAGTGCATGCATTTTTAGCATGGCTGATCCCGGTGGAAATTTAAAATATACAGTAAGTTGTTTGAGCAGTTGCAGTATTAATGCTTTAACAGCTCATAATGTTCACGTTTAATCTTGTAAACGTAAATTAGCTGTCAAAGCCCATTTGTAATGAGCTGGTAAAATCAATTACTGATGCGGTCTTTTTACTTCTTAAATTCAATTTCGATACAGAAGCGAGTCAGTGTGTTTGGTGCTTATGTATGTCTTTACGGGCCGTATTCATATCTCCGTGCATTGTGGAGTGACATTCCAATTAGTGGCCAGTGAATCGTGAGCTGTTATGGTCTTTCATAGGGCTGCCAAGCATGTGCCCAAACCGAAACGCCTTGAGCCAAAAAAAAAACCAAAAAAAAACCAGAACTAGACAACAGCCCCTCAATGATGATACTCGGAACAACTGCCAACATGCCAAGGGGTCTGCCTCCAAATGTTCTGAGCCTTTTCGTTGTGGGGCTGGAATAGTGCACAGGTCAACAGATGTTTGGGTGCCAATTTAACAAGATGGACTTCTGGAGAAATAAGTGATGAAATTCTGGGAAAATAATGGACATGCCCAAAAAGAAAAAAAAAAACCCTCTCAGCTGCAGGTCTGTAAATGTCTGTAAAACACGAGTGACGGCTATCTCCATATTGCTTGATAATCACGGTGGCGTTGTCAAAAACCTGATTTTAAAAATGGCTCAAAAATAGCAATGTATTCATAATAGAGATCCTTCACCTATCACTCGCAGGTGCATAAGTTCTGAGACAACACTTAAAATATAAAGAAACATCAACGGACTCGCGGGGTCAATTTTCTCCTTTCAAAAGAAATTTTCATTCTCCATGACGTGCAGTACATGCAGAGCGCCCTGTGGTTGACAGCCATTCATTACCTCTAATAGGCCTTCCTCCCATTTCCAGCAGACCTCCTGTAGCCTGTATGTACAGAACGCTACTCCGCCACATGACAGAATGACAATGAGCTGCAGTCTCACAATGTTAAGCACTAGATGCGCTGAGACCGTCACATCATTTTTTTTCCTATATGGCGATGTGCTCAAGCTAATAAAATGTCGCTCTTTTCGCAGGAGACGGTTCAGGGATGCTATTAAAATGTGTCTAATGTGCCAACGCAAATGTTGAAATGCAGCAATAAAGAGAAAAGGGGGGGGAAAAAAACACTTGACATTGCAGAGGACAATATCAATACGACAACGCTAACTGCTAAGCGATGCTAAATTCATATGAGCATTAATTAGCATCAATTTGACTTGTGTTTTTTTTAAGTGAAAATATGTAAAGATGAAATGTGACAATAGATGTAAATGTAGGTTTCTCTCAGCGATTTGAAATCTTGAAGAAAAATCTATCTGTTAAGCCTTGCTTGACAAAATGTCCTTAATTGGTCATTTGGGAGCCCATCATGGGACTTTGCTGTTTACTGTTCAGCTCCGCAGAACAATAACACTGACATGTAGCTCTTGTTTCCCTAAATCAGGACCTCAAATGAGTCCAGAGACTGAGCCAGAACAACAGGGGGAATGTCAACCCATCATGTACTTGTTAGTAAGTAATTTGTTTGATTTTATTATGCGCACAAGTGGAAATCATTACTGTTTAGCAAAATGTCACGAATTTCCACCGACATTAATCAGCAATAGCACTACATCCTATAATTCTTCCACTTTATTTTTCATCGAAAACAATTAACTGATGGCGCCAAAGAAGAAGAAAAAACGGGATCAGTGGGTTTGAACTAGAAGCTATTATCTATAAAAACTTAATTATGGTAATAAAAGAAGAAGTGTGATAAAAGTTTAAAGGAGTATTAGACATGGACTGCTTGAGAGAAAACAATTATCACTAAACACTTTGAGGACAGATACAAACTCGATTGTGTTCAATGCCGCAATGTTTGCCGTCCAAGACTTTTCAATCATGTTCTCGGCTGAAAATACACAGTGAAATCACATCATGTTCACAGTTTCCCTACGTTTTTCTGGATGTTCTGTAGTGGAAGGGGTCAGTATTTGTGCATCCATGTTTACTGTCCTTGAATACGTGGACCAAAAATAACGGACACACAAGTTATTTCAAACGGAATATGTGACATTCAACTCCGACAGAAATGTAATGGAAACATCTCGCGTTCAACTCCCGAATACATACATTTTTCTTTGCTCTATTTCCAAAGGCGGAATGAACTGAAAGCCTGTGTTTTGCTGCTGCACACTATAGTCCAGCATACAAGAGGTCAATTACTCAATTTGAGGATGAAAAATAAGTGGGTTTTTTTCTCCCTGTGAAATAAACTTTTTAGACTGTCAGCAGCCATCTTCAAAGAGGGAAGAAATATGACAAACACAAAGAACACTCAGCCCTGCTTAGTACATTGAAAGCCTGTCACTCTTTGTACTCCTCCATGCATCCCTTTGCCTGGAAAATGCATGGAATTGCATCTAATTATCTTCTGACAAAAAGATCACCTCTTATAGGATGCTAAGCCACCACACCCACCTGTTTGTGTGATCCTTGCCGTCCCCCTCCTCTCTCCGAGCCACTTGTCGCCAGCCGCCGTCAAGGAGAGATCATCGCTGGGTGTGAAGGAAACACAATCTGCTTAACTAAATACCCTGGTACTGGAAAGCAATTCAGTCGCCACAATAGCACCAGCGAACGCTCATGGTTCTCACAATGCGTAATCCCCTCCACTGACGACCTCCCCTTTTTCTTCTTCTGCTCCTCTTTGCTGTCCTTCTCAAACTTCCCGGGGAAGAACAAACACAGGCTCTATTGTCTGGCACTCGCATCTGAACGCTGAAGAACACTCGGGGCCTTCATCGCCATGCAAATAGTCACAGCCCAGACTTACAAATGGATTTCTATCTGCTTTTTTCCACCCGTTTTTCGCGAACAATCCTGCGCTTATTAGAGCTGAGTTACACCACTGAGGGGATGGTCATTCATCCAGTGCAAGGTCACTATTTTTGCAAGCGATAGGACGGCAACAGTCTGTTTTTTGACATTCAATCCGGTGGGAGCATGTTGTTCCTGCATGCTTCGTCGCAATACGGTCACATCTGAAAGTTGACCTGTCGTGACCCGGAGTTGCAAAAATGACTCGAGATGCTTGTTTGTCCTCCACATCCTCCTAGTTGTTTACTTGAACTGGCAATCAGGGCGAAAGTGGTAAATAACCGCAGCTATCCAAATCTCCAATCTACAAACACGACTGTACAAGGCCTTTTTATGGACTTTACTGGAACACAACACAAGAGTACATCACAGAAATGCAGAATTATTTGATTTACCTGCAGCCAAATCACATAAAATGTCTGACTTACAGGGAAAAAAACAGACAGTTTGCATTATTGATGTTAACATATGTCAGGCCTTTTGCAGCAGGTTCTCCTTTACTTTCTTTAATGTAGCTTGTTGGTAGGTATACTCTTTAGCTTTCCTCTCTTTTCTTCATGTTTTTTCTCTTGCCACTATTACATTTTACATTTGATTGCAGTACTTGTACCAGAGTGTTTTGACAGTCTGGTCTTACTATTTAAGTAAAAGAAGCTCTACTGTCCCTTTGACTGTAATCTAAAGTTCATAAAACCTGTTCCTACTTCCTGGGCTTTTATACGGACATCGTTATTTGATGGTTTCAGATATAGTCATATGTCCATGTCTTCTGTTGACCTGATAATATGATATTTCACTGAAGCATGAACCCAATGGTGCTAAAATTTACACTACAAAATGTGAGAGGGAGCCTAATTTTACTGTGTAAAGCACACTTAAAGGCTTAAAGAAGCAGATAAACATGCCCTTTCTTACCATCCACTGCAGCCCTGAAGGTAATTGTGGTCACTCCAATTACCACAAGTTAAAAGTTTGCCATTCTTGAATAATTTTTGATTTGACAATCCAATTACCTTTTGGATAAGACACCCAAAGACCCTTCGCTGCGTGCTTCTGGTAAACATGCTAACCTCACAGGGCTAATTACAAACCTAAACAATGTTAATTGATTCCATCATTAGAGAGATCTAAGGGGGCCCAGCTAGCACTGTTGGGTCGAAATCTCCGAAGTGACCACAGCAGCCTTCCCTCAGAGCTCTGTGACAGGGTGGAATTTGTTATTTCGGAAGTTGAGATTAGTTCTCCCTGTGAACTCCACTCCCATTCTGATTCCATATCAAACAGAGAAATGTCAGGACCTGCACTGTGACATTTAAAACCCCCATTGTAGACCTTGTCTAATTGAGCCTCCCTCATTATAATGATGGAGTGTGGGCCGACCACTGAAAAAGAACATCAGAGAAGAAAGCCACGGTTTAGTGCCAGCAGGAATTATTTACATTCCCGCTCTCGTCTTCTCTGTGAACACAGCAGTGAATCCGACTATCTCTCAGTCTCCGGTGACATTTCGGCGCCGTCAAATAATGGGCACAGAGTAATGGTCAGCATATTCGCAACAAGACAAAGGTGAGTCTGGTCAAATCAGCATTCACCAGGATGTCACACAGTATAAATAATGTAAGCTGTAATTGTGATGTACTGCTCGCTTATATGCTGCATTACTCACTATCAGTGAAGACATCATTCTTACCCCAGGAGGAACAAATACAAGATACTGCTGCTTTGGCATTGAACTCATCATTTCCCCCCATTATTCCACCCTTCTGATGAAGGCCTTTTTAATATGGTTTTCTAAAATAGTCATTTTCTAATCAAACACTGATATAAAGTTCACAAGTACAGGTTCACAAGAAATGAAGCGCTGAACAGTTTGAGCTTTGTCATGTAAGCGGCGGATTTACCCTTCACAGCTCATATTGTTGTACTGTCTCTCTGTAATTGGAAGAAGAATAAAGCGTCATTGGCATTCCGCTCAGTCCGCTGTGGTGAATTTGATGAGGATGTCACATTAAAAATGCATGTTCCTCATACGTTCTTTGGCCTTTGTCTTTAGCCATGGGAAACAGCCGACACTTATGACAAATAAGGACGGAGCCGACGCCGCCTGAGGTGGATCTCTCTATTCGACAGGAAACATCAGCGTCTTCTCTCCGTGTACTCCTCCTCCATGCATTTGTCAAACGGCAGCGCTGATGGAGGGGGAAAAAATTGGGTCACAACAGAAAAGTTAGATAGCACTCTATGACAAAAGTCCAAGCAGAGACAAAATTCCTCAGCTGATGAATGATGGTCGGGTGCATGAAGACTTTGATAAATCCTGGTCACTTTCTGAGGCAGAACTGAGCAAAAGCCAGCTTCCTACATCACTGTTTTATCTCGGTCTATATATTTTGTAGTGTTTCTTTGGTTTCGAGGTAGCACGATCCAAAAAGCAAAAAGCACAAACAGCCTGAGGGAGTGACAGGTGGATCCTGTCTTATTCAAACCTCTGACATCTCAGGTCTGCTGTTCTCTTTGCTGTTCAAGTGTGTTGTGTCATCATGCCAAGATCTAAAGAGGCCTTCAGGAAAGAGAAAAAAAAAGAGTGTGGATGCCAGTGAGCCTGCCAGCGGATTTATAAATTACTTGAAGTAAATCATTCCACTGTAAGGAAAATCTACAAGTGGCGTAAATTTCAAATGACGGCCAATTTGTCCAGAACTGGCCGGCCCATCAAATCCAGCCAAAGAACAGAGCAAAAAGACCCCCAAAAATTCCATCACTGGATCTGCAGGTTGCTCTTGCAGCTGTTTGGTGTCAAAGTGCTGCATCTACAATCAGAAAGAGAATTTGATTTGCATGGGATGCCTGCCAGGGAATAGCTTTTGCTGTCCAAAAAGAACATTAGAGCAACACAGTCTTGCCAATGAGGCAAAGAGCAGGTCTTTTGGAGTAATGTGCTGTGGACAGATGAGCTGTTTGGCTGCAGCAACAGGAGGCATGTTTGATGCGGACCAAAGGCAACTTCTCTGAAGAGGAAGCTCACGCCAGCTGTGAAACATGGGGTTACTTCACTGGGCAGCTTTTGGTCATTGATTCAACGATGAATTCTGCATCATTTCGAAGAGTGCTTGAAGTTAATGTGAGGCCATCTCTCTCAAAGTTGAACCGGAAGTATACCTTTTGACCAAGACAATGATCTTCAGAACACTGGTAAATCCACCAAGGAATGGTTCAAAAGGAAGAAAATGAGGGTGAATGGAGGTTTGAATCCCACTGAAATGTTGTGGAGGGATTTGGAACAGGCAGAGCATCTAGGAACTTCCTCAAACATCTTGCAACTGGAGGAATTTTGTATGTAAGAGTTGTCAAACTAGTGGACATTTCTGCAAAGTGTTTAGAGGTTATCACTGGCTTCTGAGGCTAAGGGTGTATTTACATTTTCACAGAGGAATTTAGCATCTGTTGATGTTTCTGTTGAATAAATACCTCATTTTCCTTGTGCTTTGCTCAAGTAGGTGCCGTAACAAATGCTTGCTCGTTCAAATATGCTACAAAAGTCAATACTTTCAATTGAACCTGCTTTTTTCCACTCGTCTGTACGAGTCTACAAATCATGTGTATGATTACATTAGAAAATATCAGCTTCTTTGATAAAAACTAAAGCCTGAGTACATAAAAAAAATACAGCAATAAGTTAACTACAACTGCCAGAGGGTATTTTTAGTGAGAAAAAATCTTTTGCATATTCCGCTAAGGTGAGAGGAAAAAGATCACAGTGTTAAGAAAACTGAAAAGACAATCTGCCTCTTAGATTTATTCAGTTTGTTGGATTTGGGGATTCGGTTTTTCGAAAGCGTGGTGTTTTAAATTTGCTGCAGCTTTGATTTGTGCATCTTCATTCTTTCATGGATGAAGACCAGGCCCAACTGACAGATGATGCATTTTCTCAGAGATAAAGTTAATTATAAATGTTAGCCTACATATATAAAACACTCATCTTCTAGTTCTAGTAGATATTGAGTGGCCGTGGTTTATGTGTGATATGCTCTAAGGTAGGCTATTGTAAAACATTAATGGTGCAGCAAAACAGCTGAAGGCATTTTCAATAAGATTCCAACTGTCTCCTCTCTAAATGTTGCTCATGTACTTAGAATTAAGATTAAGAGTGTAAAGTATTGACTTAAAGTAAAACCTCTCATGCAATCGAAAGTCATACTAGTGTTTTTCTATTTAATGTCAGCAAAGTTTCATCTTCTGAACTGACAGTATTTCTCAAAGGATTCGCTCGAGCAATGAGCTGACTCCTCTCTGTTCTCAGGGGAAATATAGTTTTGAGTTGAACGTACGGTATCCATCATGCTGATGAAATGCATAATTAATTCTCATCATTCCTGTAATCTTTCTCCAGCCTTGACCGCAAAGATGAAAATTACAAGCCGGAGCCGGTGCCAAGCAGCCTGGGCGATATCTATTGTAGTTTCCTCACTCGATGGTAAAGAAATGCAGATGATAAATCAGCAAGGTTACAAAGTATTTACACAAATAAGTTGAAAACAATCGATCCGGTGCGCCACACTGTCATACCCTTAGGGACGTGGTTCCCCTGGAAGAATGCACAATCCCCCTGGCCGGGGTTCATTTGAGACGCAGATTGTGTCTGATTGATCAATGAGAACCACTGCTGAGCCATCAATCTAACAAGAGGAGAATAGGAAAAAGGGAACATTAACATGTATAAGCTGGCGTGTCCCAGCAATGTCCTCTACCTTGAGTTGGTGGGAAAGCAGTCACCTCTGGGGACATGAACAAAAGTGGTAAGTCTGAGACCTGCGACAGGAATGTGTTATATAAGGACAACAGGGACGATGTAAACATCTCAGCTCCGTTGTGATCTCATCTCTGTCAGAGCAGTGGCTCCTTATCTCTTGCCAAAAAATATATCTATCATACAGCTGCTCCTGCATAGTTTCTCCACCGCACAGGTTGGATAGTTAATAATCTCTGTATTGTATTAAAAACTTCAGTATCACCTTCAAGTGCCCTCCTGGTAATAATCAGTGTAAGCTCACTAATGAAAGCATAAAATTGCCCGAACCTTTTCTGGCCACCTTCCGTACTGCAGTATTTAAGGCAAACAGGTGATTAATGAGTGATTTGTGCTAATATTGCTGGTAGACAGCTGTTCCATAATGTAGCAATCATTGGGTGGAGCAGTTAAGGAGTGTTCATCAAGGTCTTTCCATAGAGTGCATTGATTCTGAGGTCCATTGCCAGAGAAACTGTACGTTTATGTGCTCGAAATGGCAACTGGTTCATGTTGGAACAGACCAGCACACATATACACTCAACAAAAATATAAATGCAACACTTTTGTTTTTGCTCCCGTTTTTTATGAGATGAACTCAAAGATCTAAAACTTTTTCCACATACACAATATCACCATTTCTCTCACATATTGTTCACAAATCTGTCTAAATCTGTGATAGTGAGCACTTCTCCTTTGCTGAGACAATCCATCCCACCTCACAGGTGTGCCATATCAAGATGCTGATTAGACACCATGATTAGTGCACAGGTGTGCTTTAGACTGCCCACAATAAAGGGACACTCTGAAAGGTGCAGTTTTATCACACAGCACAATGCCACAGACGTGGTAAGATTTGAGGGAGCGTGCAATTGGCATGCTGACAGCAGGAATGTCAACCAGAGCTGTTGCTGGTGTATTGAATGTTCATTTCTCTGCCATAAGCCGTCTCCAAAGGCGTTTCAGAGAATTTGGCAGTACATCCAACCAGCCTCACAACCGCAGACCACATGTAACCACACCAGCCCAGGACCTCCACATCCAGCATGTTCACCTCCAAGATCATCTGAGACCAGCCACTGGGACAGCTGCTGAAACAATTGGTTTGAATAACCAAAGAATTTCTGCACAAACTGTCAGAAACCATCTCAGGGAAGCTCATCTGCATGCTTGTTGTCCTCATCGGGGTCTCCACCTGACTCCAGTTCGTCGTCGTAACCGACTTGAGTGGGCAAATGCTCACATTCGAGGATGTCTGGCACGTTGGAGAGGTGTTCTCTTCACGGATGAATCCCGGTTTACACTGTTCAGGGCAGATGGCAGACAGCGTGTGGGTGAGCGGTTTTCTGATGTCAATGTTGTGGATGGAGTGGCCCATGGTAGCGGTGGGGTTATGGTGTGGGCAGGCGTCTGTTATGGACCAAGAACACAGGTGCATTTTATTGATGGCATTTTGAATGCACAGAGATACCGTGACATCCAAGAACATCACCTCATGTTGCAGCAGGATAATGCACGGCCCCATGTTGCAAGGATCTTTACACAATTCTTGGAAGCTGAAAATGTCCCAGTTCTTGCATGGCCAGCATACTCACTGGACATGTCACCCACTGAGCATGTTTGGGATGCTCTGGATCGGCGTATATGACAGCGTGTACCAGTTCCCTCCAATATCCAACAACTTTGCACAGCCATTGAAGAGGAGTGGACCCCCCTAATAAAACAAAACTGCACCTTTCAGAGTGTCCTTTTATTGTGGGCAGTCTAAGGCACACCTGTGCACTAATCATGGTGTCTAATCAGCATCTTGATATGGCACACCTGTGAGGTGGGATGGATTATCTCAGCAAAGGAGAAGTGCTCACTGTCACAGATTTAGACAGATTTGTGAACAATATTTGAGAGAAATGGTGATATTGTGCATGTGGAAAAAGTTTTAGATCTTTGAGTTCATCTCATAAAAAACGGGAGCAAAAACAAAAGTGTTGCGTTTATATTTTTGTTGAGTGTAGTTCATTTCAACTATGCATGGTTAGCCCTTTTAAAAATGCATGGGAAACCAGGACTGGTTTTATGTACTTCAGTTATTTTCTTTAAGGCTTTTGGATGTAAATGATGAATAATTAATATTTTTAATTGCCGACTATAAATCTAGATTTTCACACGCACGTAAAGAAATTTTATTGTCCACTGGCTGTAGTTGCCGGTTGATCCACCAAGTGGAGCCTCTAACTGTTTCATGAGAAGGAAAACTGCAGCTCGTTTGCTGCGTTTAATAATCGTGGAGGAAAAACCGCTTTAATTTTTGTGTTTTTACAGCTCAAGAAATGTGTGGGTTTTACTTTTCATTTTATGTTGCCTCAGCTAGGATATACAATACCATTCAAAAGTTGGCAATCACCCAGGCCATTTCGTGTTTTATTCATGTGCTAACATAATTGCTCAAGGGTTTAATAATCATCAGTTAGCCTTTCAACACTATTAGCTAACACAATGTAGCATTAGAAGACAGGACTGATGGTTGCTGGAAATGGCTTAGTATGTAGATATTCCATTAAAAATCAGCTGTTTCCAGCGAAAATAGTCATTTACCACATTAACAATGTCTGGTCTGTATTTCTGATTCGTTTAGTGTTACCTTCTTTGAAAAAAAAAACTGGTTTTCTTTCAAAAATAAGGACATTTCTAAGTTACCCCAAACTTTTGAACGGTAGTATAGATTTGTACAACTTGAAAAGTCTTGTTCTCACTGAAAGACCTTGTCAGTTAAGCTTTAAGTATATTTTCCCTAACTATTTAGTCTGAGTTGCAGGAACGCTGAAATTTACTCGCTTGGAGAACTCAAGATTTTTAAGGCAAGCAGATATATTAATAATAAATGATTTTAAGCTTACCATGCCTGTTTATCTTAACAGTACAAAGGGACACAAACTATCTTTAAGGGTCAGTGGTTTCGGAATTGAAAATTCAGTTTACATGACCCACAGTTGGACCTACAGCATTTGATTCAGTCGTCAGTCCAAACAGTACAATTCTGCATATTTGAAATGCTCTGGGGAGAAGATTGGAAACTGAAGATCACAGTGTGGAGAAAACTGGCAACACAATCTGCAGCTTAAATCATCTCACTTGTGAAGTCTTTGTTAATTCTGAGAGCATTTAGCAGCTATGAAGCCGTGTTTTGTTCGCAACTGCGATGACAGAGTGTTTTAAAATATCCAACCGTTTGGGTTCGCGGCTCTGACTGGCGTCTTCTCAGTAGCAACGCCGCACGAGGCCCACGGGACTCTGGAGCGTTTCCATCCATCTGCTCTGCCAGACTGATGTGCAAAACTCGAATTACTCAGAAATTAAGTTGAAATCATCAAAACAGGTGACCGTTATATCAAAACAAATGTTCTCTTTTGGTTTGCTGGGAGAGTTTCTGGCCTTTTTTTCATTTTGGTTGCACAATTTTGACCTCAGATATCCAGCTCAAAGGTAAAATTAGAGGAATATCACTTTATTTTAATTTAACTACAAGCAAAGCATATTCCTATTCTGGACTCAGACAGCACTTTTTAAACCTCCAGCAGCTCATCTGTGTGCATTGGAATTTAAAGTGCTTACCAAAGCACAAGCATCTTGACACAAGTTGACAAGTGGTGAGAACAGCACGTCTTGTTAGCTTTTGCCACCCTGATTTTGGCGCCTAATCATGGAGGTTGAGTAGGTGACATTCCAGTTGCTTCTCCAACTGTCCTGCTATTTATTACGGCTTTAAAAAAAAAAAAAGAGGGAAGCATTTTACTGCACACTGTACAAACACCATTAAACCGTGTAATACGTTGATACATCGAAAAGTCTATGTCTCCTGCTGGTGTGTGATAAATGAGATGAGTTTACAAATTACTACAAATTCTGACATTATTTCTCATGAGCTGCAAAAATATCTGCGGGGTGAACAAATGTCACCCGGTATGAGCTTAAATACTGACATTCAGATTGCGGCAGAATCGGTCCTCGTAGTCGCTGGTCACAGTAATATTCAGCTCGTGGCATTATTCATTCAGTCCTGGAGTCATGCATTGGCGCGGTGGCTAATCTCTGCCCCCAAGGCACTTCAGCAGTAATGCACCTGTTAAAAAAATCCCCATCCATGTCATTCTCAATTGTAAAAAGATTAGCTAATATTTTATAATAGTTTGGAGGATTTATTGGACACTTTCTGGCTGGAAGGCCTCGCTCACTGGGTTCCATTCGTTTATTTATTTATTTTTTTAAGGGAATTGGTGAAGCTGGAACAATGCCAATTTCTGTATTCATTAATGTATTTTATGCTCGGAAACCACCAAAAGCAAACTCTGTAATTTTACAGACGTTAATGAAAAATTTGAATTCACAAAAACACACATAATGGAGGAGGAAAGTCATTTTACGGCTCAGAGTTACAGGGCTGCATTTCGCTTTTTCATTTCGATTTTTTTAAATCTATTTTAGGCATGCATCTATTTTCGGTCTGCTCCATTCACTTCAAGCATCAGTGGACAGACTTTTCCTGATTTAACAGATACAAACACCAGGTTTTAGTGGACCTTTATCCTAACGAAAGCATAGCCATGGCTGTGCACAGAGGAAATCCAACAAAGAAATGATTGCACCGAATATTTTGCACATACAGCTGATCTGAATCTTTCAAGCACAAGCTCAAAAGAGTAATAAAAGCATCAAAAATGTGTATTATTGTAGTAAAAAATCTACCATGAGATTAACTAAGCTGCAGATTTGCACCTGTATCTGTTTCTCTGTTTGAAGCCCCGGTGATCAATTTCCACCACCAACCTGCTTTCCCTCCGGCACAGGCTGCTTTTAAATTTTCTCTGCTGTTGTGTTTATGAAATATAAAAATGCATCAGTTGAAATTGAAATAAATCATACTGAATGGGCAGAATGTCAGCTGTTTATTTATTTTTTTAATGATCTACCGTGTCTCTGCAGAGAAAACTGAATTGGATCGCTGTTCCAGTTAAATCTTCAGCTGTCCGGCTTCCAAACTGACAAATGAGGTCAGCTGTTCACTAAATAAATACCAAGTTAATGTAATATTTTCTCCTTTTTTTGCTAAACTAATGATTCATTCATGGAGTGCAATCAAAGCAAAGAATAAATTACAGTAAATAAATGAAAAGTTGGGTGCAAAGTGTCATGGCCATGTTTTGAAAATTGCTTTTCCACTGGGCCAACTTAACAAACCTTAAACCACGGATTCTGTAGGCTTAAATTGGCTGATTTACTGTCACAATCCGGCCACAAATTTCATATTTCACATTTCCGATTTTAATGTGAGGTCAAAGATTGCATTGATGAATTAGTTTTTGTTCATATGTGAAGAAACAGAGACTCAGTCGCACTCCTTTCTTTTTCTCACATCTGTTCATCGTGTGATTCAATTCAATAAATAGGAAGAAATTATGAAAAATGTTGTCACTCATCAACTCATAGGCAAAAAGAGAAGATGTAACTAATTTCAACGGAAATACAAATTGCAACAAGTACAAAAAAGTGTCCATAAATTAACTATATAACTCATTTTTAAAATCAATCTTCTGAAATGTGTCCTTAAAGCTGAAAACACACTGAGCTAAACAATGTTCCAAATACATTTTCTCCATACTTTACATCACATTACTGCTGAAGATAAGTTGTATTTAAATGATCTTTTATGAAACTTAACTCTCCCTGGAGTCAATTATGTGTCCTTGGAATAACTTCTCTTCTGAAATATGCACTAATCCCCCCAATACGAGAAGACAGACATTCTTTTCTTTAGCTTCCCTTTACGACAAGAAGAAATCCGCACAGCCATTATGACGACAAGCAGCTCTCTGGACACTGCAGGAGGCAAAAAGGACACGCTGACACCAGGAAACAGGAGGGAAGCAGGTCTTGTTAACATTTTTCTCTTCACTAAGCAGTTGGAAGTGTAGATAAATGTGGAATCTGGTCCAGGTAACCATGCAGGGAGGCAGAAGACAGCAGACATTGTGATAGAAAGTCTTTTAACACATCAAGGACTTGACAAAACCAACATCATAGCAAGATTAATACAGATAGATGAGTGTAGCTGCTGTGAAAATAAGATGTTAAATGTGTAGGTGGGTTTAGGTTATCTTATTTCATCATGAGCTATTCTTAAGCCTCTTGATTCAGGCTTTTCTTCACTATTAATGCACAAAATCATGGATATTTCAAACAAATGTTCAAGTCAGGCTCAGTTCCAGAACAAAATGACTTGCATTCATAGACTATATGTTAAAAAATTGATGTCACCATCTTACCGCCACCCACTGGTTAGTTGTGAATCCTCAAATTGGACATTTTGGCCAACTTCATGCAGCAATCAGGTAGCAGGAATCAGCTGTAGTTGAGCTAGTAGGTGCTAAACTTAAGACTAAGTTAAAGGGGAACTTCGTTTTTTTTTTCAACCTGGGGTCTGTTTTCATATGTCATTTCATACATGTGAGTGATGGAGAAATGAATTTTCGACATAGCTCCAGTATTTAGTCAGGCAGTCAGCTTAGCAGCTCAGCTAGCGAAAAGTATGGGGCAAGAGGCTCCCCCGCTTCAAAGTCCGCCCTAATGTGCTTTTTTCCCCACACTGACCGGCTCGGATAGTCTCAACGAGTGTCCCACAACATACTAGAGATGAGAAGTGAACGAAAACCTCCACATTACCTGGCGATCGCTCTTTGTTGTGGTCTGTAAGCTCAGGACGCTAGAAAGCAAATCTTGTTCTGAAATCACTTCTCATCTCTAGTATGTTGTGGGACACTCGTTGAGACTATCCCAGCTGGCCAGTGTGGGGAAAAAAGCACATTAGGGCGGACTTTGAAGCGGGGGAGCTTCTTGCCCCATACTTTTCGCTAGCTGAGCTGCTAGCTGAGCTGCTAAGCTGCCTGCCAGGCTAAATACTGGAGCTATGTCGAAAATTCATTTCTCCATCACTCACATGTATGAAATGACATATGGAAACAGACCCCAGGTTGAAAAAAAAATGAAGTTCCCCTTTAACATTGGCTGTTTTCTGCATGATTTTAACTACTAGCTGTGAAGGTTGCTTAACACTTCTCTTTAGCTTTGAGCCTCCTCAACCATTTTCACATGATATTTCGACTAAATTTGCCCTTAAAGACACACAGAGACTGAACATAAAGACGAGGCACCCCGCTACAGTATGCAAACTGACACAAATTCAGCTTCAGTGTTGCCTTTCGCATGCAGATCTTGCTACTGCTGAGCAAACCGTTCGAAAACAGAACTGATTCATTGTGCTGAGTTGACAAGGTTTAGAAGAATATAGTCACCGCCCGACACTGAGTCCAACTGTAGCAGACAAGGAAAAGAAAACAGACGGAATGGCCCTTTTTTTCCTACCTGACAGGACCTGTTAGCTGAGCTGCAGCTAACTGAGGCAGCATGGAGGACAGCAGAGTGAGGAGTGGAGAAAGAGGAGATCTCTGATTCAATTTGAAGTCATGTTTGCTTTAAAATTGTGACAACTAAACCGAGTGGCTTTGAATCCAAGAACTAAATGGATTTGTGGACATTTCTGGTAAATAAGGAGCTGCTGCCTATGATCTGATTCAAGAAGAGTTGGATATAGTTTGTTCAGCTACCTCTTCAGCCTACTTGGTGGATGTCTGTGTCTCTGTTGGATCCTGATTAAGGCAAGTCTCATTTTTTTTTTTTTTTGAAAAATCTATAGGCTTCTCTCCTACTCCTTTAACTCTGTTTAAGGTGTGTTGTCCTCCATACTAGTCTTTTTTACCCTCACCAACCCTCCCATACCTCATATAAACTTACCCACACCTCTCAAAAACTGAACTGAACTGCACTGAAATAAAGTGAGCGAATTAAAATGAGTTAGAATGAACTGAAAGGCACCACTTAGCGAAAATGAAGTGATCCTTTCTTGCTCTGATCTGACATAAAAGCTTTTCTTAGTTAGATAAAGAGTTTTTGATTTTGTTTGTTAGGATTCTGAAATATATATTGATATTTCAGATTTTTAGTTGGCATCCTGTTGACTGAACAGACTTTTATCAATGAGGTTTTTCTGTGTTTAATTCAAGGATTCAAGGTTATACAAAATATAGAAAAAAAGGAAAATTACAAGCAATATAAACAATATATACAAGTGTTTACCAGTGGTCAATAGGCATGTCTGCATAAACTATGAGGTAGATGTTCATTTGGCCAAGTGGCCTGTTTTGCACATGTAAATAAAGAAGTTCTAAAACATGTCTATAGTTGCATTTTGACTGTGGTAGTATTTAATCTAACTTTAATGATGAAATTGTTGGCTATTGTTCTCTTCTATCACATCTGGTTTTGTAGCAAGAGAGTTAAGCTTTCCCTCTGGATGATAATGAAAAGATCTATTGAAGTGACCGATGAGGAATAACATATGACGTATATTCACAAGCAACATTTTAAACCTGTGATTTAAGACGAGATTTCAATTTTAAAAAGCCATTTGCTCTTGCCACCATGAAAACTGGATGTTCAGCAGTCTGCCTTGTAAACTCACGGAATAGTCTGGATGATGATTTCGAGCTATAAAACTATTTAAGAGATTTCTTAAATATATATATATATATTTATATATATATATATATATATATATATATATATATATATAATGTGGAACAGTAAATGTGTTCTTGGGGTTTCTAAGGTGTATGTAAGTGAGAGATTTCAAGCAAAAAGAAAACCATGGGATATGAGATGACATATAGCTGAAAGAGTTACTAATTCTCATCCTACTCAGTTTTTAGACATTCTTTACAGGTTTTAGGTGTCTTTTTATTTGTCTGTTTTTTTACCTTTATGGTTTTGTGTCATGTCAATAAATACAGAAAAAATTACAAACATTCTGCTGTCTGAACACAATTTGACTAATTTCCACATCAAGGATGTTGCCACACTACTCCACTATTGAGCATTTAGAATCCAAATATTAGTGGAGTACACTAGTCTGACAGAAGCAACTAAATATAAATCACATTTAAAACACTTGAATTAGGAAACAAAGACATTTGCTGATGAATTAAAACCAAGGACTCCTTTTCTTCTTGTTTGATTGTTCTCTTGTTTTACTTGTGAATGTGCGCATATTTTATCATTTCTTTTCATTGTACATAATACAAGGTCACGAATAATAAGCGTCTGCACAGTGGTTGCAGCTAATGATTATTTTTTATTGTTCGTAGTTGTTTTGGTCTGTATATTACCAGAAAATGGGAAGGGAAAAAAATCAGTCAGTGTTTTCCAAAGGATGGTGCTCTCAAACATGTTTTTCTACTGCTCAGTGTATTCAGTTTACTGACAATGAGGAGGAAAGAAACCAGAAAATATTCACATTAAGAACAAGACATCAGACAATTTTCTTTTCATACAACCAATTAATCTAATATCACAATAGTTGGCGGATAGTTGCCTAATTGATTGTTTGTGGCAGCTTCAGTCTGCATGCTAGTGGGCTCCAAAATAGGTAGTTTAATTCTCTGCGGGGATTTGTTTGAGGAACGTCTTGTAGAATGTTTAAAAAGAGAGTTAAGATAAGCTCTAACAGTGTGCAGGCTTCCCTTTTTATCAGCTATAGTGACTTTTTCTTTTTTTTTACCAACACAACTGAATATTTTTGCATTCATATGCACACATGTGGTCCCTCTATAAAGTACTAAAGTAAGAGAAAGCAGTTTATGTTGTGTTTTCATTTAATATTTCAAACTGATCTTCTATCTCCAGATCAAGTCTTTTATTCTCTCATCTTCACTTTAAAACCTTCACAAAATGTCATCGCTCAATTTCTGCATTGCCTAATTACCCATAGTATCATGATTCCTGCTCATGTTGATGATCCTCTGGCAGCTCGAGCAAATTGACATGCTTAGCTTTTTTGTGATATGTCATGAAAAGTGTTGAATGGATTGAAACGCAATTTTGTACAGATGTTCATGGTTCCCAAAGGATAAATCTTATTGACATTGGTGGTCCCTTTGAATCACCAGCAGGTGAATATCTGCACATATCCAGTGATATGTGCATGTCACTGAATCTTAAACAGAGATTCATGGTTCCCAGATGATATATCTCATTGTCATTGCTTTACTCAGTTCCTCTTACAACACCATAAGGTTGATTTTAAATCTTTCTATACCTTCTGCATAGATTACCTTGAAATTGTCTGTCAATCCACTGATCACATTTACCTCAAAGCACCAGGAAACGAAAGAAAGCAACAACAAAATGTGGTATTTTCTCTTTGGAACAACAAAATAAAAGCTAAAAAACAAAGGGATGTAATGTCTCAAGGGATAAGGCGGGCTGACACGGTGGGTTAGTCTTTGCCTCACAGCAAGAAGGTCCTTGGTTCTAACCTGAGCTGTCTCTGTGGTGTCACTTTAATAGACCGGCAAACCTGTGTGTGGTGTACGTGGCCTTTGGTCCAATGCATGCTGGGATGGAAACCTATACCTCCTGCAACCCTGACCAGGTAAAGCCATACTCCATTTATCTATTCATTTAAGATAAATGCACTTTTTCTGACTAGATTATCTTGAAAACAGCGCAAAATTAGATTATATTGAACAACATCGCCTCCATGTACTGGAAACTGTACAGTCTATGTTGTGAAAGATTGTTGCGTTATACATTATACTGACCCATTACTGTCACCTTGACATTGCATCTCCGTTAAGACTCCTCAACAACTTTGTTTAGAGTGAATTTTTCCTTGGCCAAGACAATGCTGCCAGGCCTTACACTGAATGTCAGTCTGGACAATTGATACGATAAACCCAATTGAAACTTTCAATCTCCCTCCTGCTGATAAGAACAGAGGGAGTCGGCGAGAGGGAAGGAGGAGGGGAGCTTTCTTCTCTCGATGGCCTGGTGCCAGTAACAGCAGAATCTCCATTAGACTCGTGAGGAAAACAACATTTGTAGGCACATCTCCTGCAGCTTGGCTCGATGCATTTTCCACAACGGCGAGGGGGCTCAGCTTTTAGAGGAAGATGAAGAAGTGGAAACCTTTGTGATTTTATTGTGTTTTAGTAAAAGCCTGTTGATGTTATGTATGCGGTTCATGGGGTGCTAACAAAATGGTTTGTTTGCATGAGCGAACTGTCCGCCGATCATAATAATACAGAACAACACCTCAGCAGTGGAAGACGTATTGAAGTCTTTGACTTAGAGAAGCGTTCCAACAATTGTATGTGTCAGGGGAAAAAAAGGATTTTCAAATTACAAAGAGTATTACTCAGTCTGTGTGAAAACCATTATATAGCACTTAATATTGCTTTAGAAGGAGGTTGTCAAGTTTGTGAAAATTTCTCACAAGGCTTCTCATAGGAATTTCACAGTAGTTTCAGCTTAGAAACTGACAAAGAACCTATATGATATACACTGGAATTAATTTCAGGAAGCGTAGCATCCTGTGTTCTTGAGCCCAGCCTGTAAAAGTTATGATGTCCTGGGCTTCTTTTTTGTCCTTCTTTTGTTGGTATCCAAAGTATATGGAAGTGTAGGAGTGAGTTTTTGCATAAGTTTGGTTTTATGGTGTGTACTTCATGGTTGACAGGTTGTTTTTCTGTCATTTTGCTTTGTTTGATACTAACACTATGGGAAAAAAAGGGTATAGGCAATGGATGGCATGCAGCCATGATGAATGGCATGGTGAGCTACCATGATGTCGCACCCACGTTCTTTTTAAGACCACAATCCTCCCTCTGAAAGGCAATTTTACCACAAACTTTTCGTGGATGCTTACTAGTTTTTTCTCTTGCTCTTTAGCTTTGGCAATCAGTCGATGCCACTTGACGTAAAATGTATTGCTGTTGGTGCACCGGTGGGGGCAAGGTGCCACAGATGCCAGATTTAAAACTCTGCCTTGCTGCAAAACACTAAGATTTACCTTGTGCTGATGAGATTAATCAGCTTTGTGGAAGCTTGTTTGGCAAAGGGTTTAATGTAGCTGAGGTTCATTTATATTTTAAATTCCTGCATTTAAAATCCCACATACATTTTGTCTGCAAAAAGATACTTAAATTCAGAATCTATTCTTTTTCTGCTTACGATACTTTATACACTGCATGGCTAACAGTATGTGCACACGCAAGTATGACACTCTGACATGATTGTTTGGCATCTAATTCCAGATCTGTGGGAGGATGGGCACTGATTTGTGCAACAAGGCCTTTCTTCCAGACTGTTCCGGTTTATGCCAATGAAGCTGGATTTGTCTGGGGTGCAGGCCAGTCAAGTTCTTCCACATCAAACTGGTAAAATAATCTCTTCATGACCCTGCTTTGTGCACAGAGGTATTATCATATTGAAATGATAAAATCGCTGCATGCCGGTGGTTTTTGGATTTCCCCTAATTGGAGCTGTCATATTTTATGATTCGCACACTATGGCAAATTTAAAAGTACTTCAAAATTCTGCTTAATAAGTAACTGTAATGTTATCTGCCTCTTGAGTCCTGATTTTAAGCCGCATAACTACTAGACCGGATGCATCGGAGTTCCAGTTAACATTGTTTAGCAGACGTTTTTATTGGGTCAGTCGATGGCCAATGCTCCAACAGCACAACTCATCAAAAGATCCTGGTAGTCGGGAGTGCATAACCACCCCGCCTCTGTCACCGTGTCCATCAGAGTATCGATCCAAAGACCTTATCAGGCAGTGTATCTGAAGCTAACAGGGTGGTGAGGATTGGCTTTGCAAATCTCTACCCCTTCTAACTTTCCCTTTGATCCGAGCGTGGCTTCTTTGGCCTGCTTCATAATCAGCCAAGTTCAACTTGTCTGTGCCTCTGTCTCTCTGTACAAGATAAGACTGGAGCACAGCCAACCTCTTCGGGGGTTTGCCAAGCGCCACCTCGAATTTACTTTACCTGATTCTGTCAGCCCGTGACGTATCAGGCTGGAAAAGAGTGCGTCTTTAGTAAAGTTCTGAACCATTTAAAGAATTAAAAGTTGAGTCGGCTCATCAGCATATTCACATGTCACGCAGCTTGTTGGCTTTTACATTTGTGTAATGTTTTATTGATGCACCTTGTTGCAACTATTGCATCATAGATTATAAAGAATAAAAGTGGGGGAACATCAGTATCATCAGAATAAATTGAATAATTGCAATAGTTGCACTGTCTCTGGTTATTTTATGATGACAAGAGACAGAAGCATACATCATATCTCACTTCCTCACTGCGATCCAAAGATGACACGGGGTGATAACAAATACAGGCAGCTCCTACTGAATGGGGATCACATCCTTCACGCGGAGGAATAATCTGAGGCAATAAGCGATGCGGGTGCGCTAACTGCCGTCCAGTGAAGTGCACAGTCAAAGAACAATAAAGTCGCCACCACTGGGGTTTGTCAGACAACTTGCAATTGCATTAAATTGTATTTTTCTCTCGTTCTTGTTATAGTAGCAACTCTCACAAAAACGACACATCTTTAGCAGCTATTTTCTTTTGTGTGGTTCCTGGTTGCGTTTCGAAACTACTTCGCAGCTATTCCCGACATGCTTTTCTTTGTGTTAATGTGGTTGCAATTTGAAAACATGAGCAAAAGCCCTGAATAAGACCAGCCAAGTATATTTTTGCTGTTTTCGCTTAAGCATCCTAACTATCCAAGGTTAGTGGAGCAAATTATGATAATATTCCTGTATAATTTAAAACTCCAGCTCCACATTGCAATACAAGGACAAGTCCGCTTCTTTAGTTCCATGTCTTCTGCATGGACCATTAATTGTGAAAGGGACGCTCAGCTGTGAAGACAGTCATTATGTAGCATGCATATTGACATTAAGTGCATTGTTGAGTCCCATTTGTAGGCTCCATATCTTCAAAAATATTAAGCTGAGCTTTCTGAGTACAGCTGGTGAGATCTGCTACCATCACTTGGCACATTAGTGGACTAAAATCGATAGTTTGGAGCCAATATTTCATAAGACTGCAAAGAATTTACTACTAGCAAGTCAAGTAGTAAATCTGCCATCATATCAGCACACACTGTGCATCTGTTGTGAACATAGCAACAGTAACTAGGACTGTAAGAAGTGTAAATTAGATTAAAATGATGTTTACTCGGTGGAAATGTGTCCGTGGCTACAAGCATCTACAACAGTGTAACATTAATGCACATTAATTGGGAGGTAACAAAGTAACACAGTGCTGACACAGATTCAGAACCATCCAAGTAAAGCAATCTGTTGAAACCTGAATTTGAATGAGACGATGTTTACATACACAGAGCTGCTCCTGCTAACGCTCCAGGTATTAGGCCTCTTAGACTGAGTCATCCTGTTGCTTTTAACGCACAAGAAAGGAAGTGATGATTCCAGTGTTAGCTTGTGTAATCCTCTTGGCACTGAGACAAACAGACGGGCCAGTCAGAGTGAGATTTCCTGTTCGAAAAAATACTAAAGTGTGTCTATGGCTGGCTGTTAGATTTTGTGTTATGTTTTGCTACTTTTGTATTTAGCTCCAGGAAAAGGGAAAAAAAAAAGGAATGAACTTCAGCACTCAGAGCGCTCTTCTCGAGAGGAGATCTCCTTTAGGCTGCCTTTTTGCTACAGTATAATGCATAGAAGATAATCCTCTTACTGCTATTTATTTGCCAGTTTGAGAATGAGCAAATATTTGGTTTGCACAGGATCAGATATCGGCGTTAATGAAAAGAATGTAATGAATTCACGCTGATGTCACCGCCGCCTGTGATGCTGGAGTTGACCCGATCCAATATCACTCAGAGGACACTGCAGTTCATTTTGGGGGGGTTTGATCTGAGTTTGACACTGTCTAATTATGCATCTGATTAAGAACGAAATGACATAATGCAGCAGAAACGGGGATCCGAGGCAAATCTGTCTAAATAATATAAATATACCGTAATGAGGGAGTAGGAGGGAAATGCAATCATAATGTTTAACTTAATGCGTTTATGCACAGAATGATAATTAGATGCATGTGGTGTATTGTTGTTGTAACTGACACAATCAGTTATGCTGCCTGACTTTACAATATGTGCATGCTGGATAATTAGACACAAATGTTTGGTATTATTTTGTACATTAATAGATTTTTTTTTTTAAGTTTGATTGCATTCCTCGTTCTTGCAGGGGAATTTAAATCTGTTGAGGGTTATTCTTTATACAAATTTTAGGTGTAATCCAAACGCTTTTACTTGCAGTTTTGAGTTTACTTTGGATCATTTATTACGCTTGCTTGTGTTGCTTGTATGATTCGTCTATTATGGTCACCAACATTTGGAGTGCATGAGACACTTTTAAGGTGCGCGGCTGCTGAAAAACACCTCCAAATCATAAATCAGCACGGCGAATGCTCGAGGGAAGACTTGCCCGTATTAATCCACGGCAGCGATTCAAGGTCAAGGTCAGTGATCTCATATTTGTGTTGCCATACTGGGAAGGTTTCAGCGCAAATGTATCAAACCTGTCCAGTGTACACAGAATGGAGTTCATAGAGTGTGAGCCTTACATGGGTCTTTTTTTTTCACAATATGAAATGTGAGGATGGAGTCCAGCTTCACCCAGTCTGAATCAGTCTAGTGAAGACGAGGCCTCAAAAAGGGTTTATCACTGTAAAGTTAAAGTGCATTATGTAGAGTAAATATGCGATAAATTGTGCACAAACATAGGAATAAGTATAGTGATGTCTCCTCACTTTTTAAAGCCAGAGTAGGCAGTGCTTTTTGGCATCATCAGGGCTCACTAACCTCTCAGCATATTGTAATCCAGGTGGTCTGAGAGGAAACTAGGCTTTCTTACCTCCTCCTGCCTCCACTTTCTGGCTTTAGAAAATCTCACCACTAACATTAGACTACAGCTAATCAAAGGACTTTTTGCTGATCACAGTTGGCATAAACAGCAATATAGCAGGCAGTGAGAGCAGGGTGTGGTTGCACAGTGGGTTAAAATTGTAAGACTTTCACTTAGCGTGTGAAGCTCAAATCACAAATGAATGTTGACTTTCAGCTCGACTACTTCTGCATGATTTAAGTGCATGCTAATAGCATAGAACAGAGAGGGAAAAGCTGCAAGAGAAAGCCTGTATAATTTAAAATTCTGGTGTTTTGAGTTGGAGTTTTTAGCTATTTCCCAATTTCTACCTACTGCAGGCCTAAATACATATGGCAAACTTGACACACAGTTACTTCTTCACACATACAGCACTTGTGGAGTAACATTTCTTCATTGGGAGTTGTGTTAGTAGTCACCTCTCAGTGCAGTTACTCCCTGTTTTGACTCTGTTTTGGTCTCTACCAACTCCAGAGGGAAATATCTGCCTCTTTAAACCAGGCAGGCATTGCTGTATAGACTGGACCAGATTTTAAAGGTGGCGTCTGTGATTCTGGAGAAAGATTGTTGACATTTAACTATCCAGCATTTTTGAATAGTTAGCATGTGCTACGTTTAGCGTCACTCTAGTCTGGCTCATCGGAAGTGGATTGTGAGTACAGGTCAGCCATCAGCCACATTTATTTGTGTTACTTTTCCGCTGTGGACTGGTTACCATTTTTAGAGTCATACTCCATGCAGGAACGTACAACAACCTCCGAGCAGCAACCTAGACCCTGAAAATTTAGTTTTACTTAAGGTTTGGATTGCTCAGTAAGCAGCTATTTTTGTGTGTGTGCATGTATTTAAGCTAGGGTTTGCTTCCCTGTATGCAAATGGTCTACCAAGTCTATTTTCTCAATGCTATCTTGAGGGAACCCAGTCTTATTAGTCATGTCCAAGATCACTGTGACTAGTTAAAAGACAAACACAGCAGAGCTGCTTTTTTTTTATTTGCTCTGTAGTAGAATAATAAGGTGCAGTCAGACCATTCTTCACAGCATTGTCAGAGCTTAAAATGGCTCAGCTATGTAAAACTACTGTCACTTTTGCTCTCACTGCTCTCTTCCCTCAGTCCTTTGCATAAATACAAATGTGTACAGGACACTCTGGAATTGTGTGGATCAGTTCTAGCTACTTTGTTTCCCTATACAGAGCCAGAGCAGTTTATTTGGACAGCTAGCAGACTGTGAGGAGATAATCACTGAATTTCACAAAAAAAAAAAAAATGTATTGGATTAATACAGCTGACTCCAAATTTAATCCCAAATTGGCACAAACACCATTGGGCTCATTGTTTTGGATGAGGTCTTGGCGGGATCACAACGCCTGATTAACTGCACAGGGATCAACCATGTCACTCTTAAATGATTAGTGGATATCCTCAATAATCTCAGTGGTCTTGTGTAAGAATGCAATTAGTAACAAGTATGGCACAAACCAGAGAGGGAACTGTGTGGATAGAATTTATGGAGGCCTGTCTATGTCAACAGGGATTCAAAATGTCACTGTCAGTGTTACTGTATGTTGACCCAGCCGTCCTAATGGATATAGTTTGCCATGAATGGAGGTTGACTCAAACCTCCTTACAATTGTTTTGTGATGCTGCATTGACTGTACTTCCACTTTTGCACTGGACAGGCAACAATCATAATTCATGGCAGCAAAAAGTCTACAAGAATCTTTAAACATTTGAACAAATGACTATTCGCAGACTTCCACAAACCTCCTGTGTTCAGCTTTGAGCTCAGCGGTTACTGAGTTAAAGTTTGGACATATAAAGTGGATACATTTGACATGTGGTGACATCTGACTTCTATAGCTTCCTACACTTCTCTCTATTTCCTTCACTTGAGCTTTGCTCCCTTGCAGTCAGTTCTTGAATGCTCCTTTTTTTCCACTACTTAATCTATCCTGCCTCCATACCCAGCAGCCTTTGACTGGGTCAGCATCCCTGCGGGCACAGCACTGTCTCTGCCGCTGTGCTGCTCTGATTAGCGCCATTGAAAAGTGTATGAATTGAAATTACGGCCACTCTTAAATAAATGTTGAAACCATCTTCCTAATTAAATCATAAAAGCTATGATTATGTTTGAGTAAAGGCTGCTCTGCATAATGCCAACCCTGTTACAGAAGAACAATGACGAGGTTTGATGATGTAGCCGGCGCCGCGGTGAAGCGAATGGCAGGACTATTCATATATCCACCTGAGCATTTAATGACATTTTAATAGAACTTATAAAATATACGGTTTTTGGCATTATCTCAGAACTTTAAGTCACAGGTTTGGCTTTTCTTTGTGCATCAGATACTGAAAAAATAATTAGGTGGGAACACATTTTACTAACTTTACTTCCCTGAAAGCATCTCTATTCATGTGCAGCTTTTGGTTTGAGTCTGATAATGAAAAAAATCGGTTCAGAAGCAGGTCATTAAGTTTAATAATCCGGTATTTTGCTGGGCTGTTCACTTTGTGTAAAAGATCAAAACACATGCAGATCTACCGCTTCTGTAAATCTACTCACAGCAGCAACATCCAGCTAAACGGACTCAAAGCACAGAGATATTAGGGCTCTGTACAATGCTGGTTTATGCAGCCGGAATCCCTTGAATTGTTGTAGCGCTGCAGAGAAAATAAACCAGCGCGGGAAACGGTATATCTGTTTGTTTTTATAAAGGAGGAAAAAGAGCTATGTCATTCAATATCCAGATGTGGCCAACAGCATGAGAAGTGGGTGGGGGAGGAGTCCAAGATGTCAAAAGACTAGACTTGACATTTTCAGCCTGTTTTGAGAAACTACTCCATGAGCTAATCTTTGGATTGCTGAGCAGTGCTGAGAATGCAGGAGAATTCAAAACAACCCACAGTCTTGTTGCTTAGCATTAGCATACAGCATGATGCCACCATATTGCCCCAACTGTGTCAGTGTGTTTGTAGATTACCGAACATTTGCATAAAAATAAATATGACTGCAAATGCAAAGCCGGCTATTTTCCCCGCCTTTCCTCACACGGGGGATCATCCTGGAGCCATGACAAATCCCGAGCTTTGTTCATTGACCCTGTGGGGTCAATTACGTTCGCTGCGAGAAGACATAGAGAAGCGCCTGCAGGTTCACGAGACCGTAGTGCTGGCACGTTGATCGATGGCGGGGATGCTTATCAGCCACATTGTGCTACAGACACCTAATTGCAATTGATCCCCTCTGCTGTACCATTAATTGTAAATCCTCTCTCAATCACAAACTCCGCACTACACATGTTGTACTCTAAAACTAAAACTTCATTCATCAGTGGGTTCCGCATCGGTTTTCAATATGACCGTGCTGTGGGGAGACAGCGCTGGAGCTCGGATGCACGGTCTCGCTCGCAGTGTCGAGCTTTTTGCTGCCGCATGTGGCGTCCGAATGACTTAAAGGTCAAGGTTGATAACAAACAGCTGAGAGCTCATCAAGATGTCAACACGCCGAGGCCGCGTGTCAAAACGCCAATACACAAACCAAACTGAATCAAATAATTGATGTTTTCTTTCATTTTAGCCCCTCTAACACGGAGCCGCATGATATATTATTTCAGCATCAACATTCCAAGTAAAGCAAATTACCTCCAACACACCATGCTGCTACTTTTAAGCTGCAAAAAGAAAACTTGCGCGGCTCTCATTTTCCATGACTAATCTACAAGAGAAGTCTGTCTGATGGAATATAATTCACTCCGATTTAAGGCTTCTTGGATACGGCAAGTTTATCTTTTTTGTAACTTTATTCAGTTTGTTGACGTGCAGGCTCCACATGAGCACAGCAAAATGAGCAGGAGAGAAACACTGAAAGGGAAGATTTGGTTGCAAAAAGAAACACATCGTCAGGTGTATTGAAATATTTCCGCTGCAGAAAGGATGACGCTGACCAAAAACGGCTTATCTGTCAGCAGTGATTCCCAAATGCTGCAACCGGATTGATTTGTTTGACCGTTTAAATCAGCAGCACAAAGCTCTGCAGTGCAAAGTCAGATGTGAATGCCGGTCAAAGCTAGTAACTATATCAGATGCTGTTTGCCAGTGTTGCACCATATGAGGAAGGTTTGCCCAAAAAAAATTCAACTTTTTCATTTTCAATACGGACACTCCCCTCTACAAATTCACCACAGTTGTTCTGGAAAGCTTAATTCTTTTAAATTGGAGTTATTCAAGTCATCTGGTTAATATTCTTGTTTTTTTTTTCTTTATTGAATTATAGATCGCAGAAATAACACAACGTATTTTCTTTTCCAAATCGTGCTCTGGCAGCACTGCATGAGATGTCAGATTCAAAATGGGAAAACAAAGCTTTGAAAGGTTGAAACTCTACATTCTAAAGCTTGAAATCTAGTTTTTGAAAGGGAGGTTTTGCAAGATTGAAACTAAATTCTGAAGGCTGGCATGGTGTTTTTGTTTCTGCGTTTCAAATGTGTCACTGTTCTGCTAGTTTATTAGCTTTTCCAGGTTTAAAAACCTTCTAAATCACGACTTAAAACCTGGAGTGCATATGTTGTTGAGGGAAAACGTTCCGACATTTCAAAAGTCTCTTTTATTGAAGCTTCTGTGGATGCACATTTGCACTTTTCTTAGCTTACGAAACCAACTTTTGCAGACGTCTGCCCACACAGTTTCGAGCTTGCGAGTCACATGATTTTTTTTAGTACCGTTGTCTCTCAGAAACTCCAACATAGACGTTTTGAGTCAAATAACTGCCAGGATCCTTTAGGCAGGGGCATTTGCTCTTAACCTATTGTTTACTGCCAGGAGAAGTGTCCAATCATATCATATTTTATACATCAACTCCTATAACAGAATGCTATGATGATATGTAGCGTACACTATACATGTTTATTATGTAATATGGATTTGCTCTGCTTTCTTGTCATCACTTTCCTTAGCCATATAGGTTATATTAGTCATGTGTGTGAGCAGGTACAGCAGGTAAAATGAGGGGTATTTGAATAAATGATTAATCATATGACTAATTTCCCTGCTTTCAAAGACAAATTATATGCAGCATTATGCAAACATTTTTCAAGAAACTGTCTTTTCTTTCTCCCTCCACTGCTTCATGCGCTGTATTCTAAACACCTTCGCCCGAATGAAAGACTTCCCAGGAGCTTTATTGGAATAAACATAATACCAGACAGGGTGACAGGCGGTGTGCAGCTATAGGGCTAACAGCTACGCAGCAGCTTCTCCCCTCCGGCAATGGAGTGTACATAACTAAACAGCCGATTCTCAGCAGCAAAGAGAGGCTTGCCCAAAGGATAAACTCCTCCAGGAAGCCTTGAAAGAAATTGGTTATTAAATAAGGCAGACCGGAGATAAAGATGTCAGCAGTAATAATGCTTTTCATTTTGACTCTGATCTTATTTGTTCAGAGGGGAGGGCGAGCTGTGCAGTCTCACCGAGTTGACATAAGGGTTTCTTCCCACTGCTCTGAGACTGATCTGTCAGCAGATACATGGCAATGCCGTCTTTGTCGCCTGTGCCCTGGTGAGGACGAACTAATATAGTGGAACTGCAGATGTGGCGCTTTCTTCCTGGCACACTTAATGCTCCATACATCGACCCAGGGCAGGAAGGCAGGCAGACAGGCCAGTGCACACGCAGTACCAGTCTCTGCTGATGTATAGAGGTTGGAGCTCGGGTGCTCTGCCGTCTCACAACATCCCTGTGGCAAACAGAAAGGATGGGACGTACTGTACAGCAGACAATGTGGGCATTCCTCTGTCAACAGCCCAGAGCTGGTGTAAAGTATGTTTCCACCAAGTGAGAATCTGATTTTCTCGAAAAAAAATATATATACAGCAAAAAAAAAAAAAAAACCCACACAGCTTGGCTCTGCGAAAATATTATTAATACTTTGCGTTAGATAACCATACAACATAAAAGGACACGTAATGGAAATCACCTAGAGACACAATTACTTGGGGAAGAAACTAATTAAAGAGATCAAAATAATTAGGGAAATTTACATAATTGTTGAGGAAGTTCTTCGGAAAAGTGAACAAACAGGAACACGGCGGCGAGGAGAGCAGCTAGAGAACTTTTTTTTTTTATCAGCGATTGCGGTTAGAGCAAACTGGACTGACTGTGCTTTTAGACAGCAACAGTGGTCAGCAGCAGCTTTAGCTTATGTAACTGTGAGACTCTGAGTCAGAGCACAAGGACACATCTGGTCTGTGTGGCCCTACAAGCGCTGGTGCACTGACATCCGACTGAATGAACCTGGAGACGCTGTAGTACTTGTGCTTATGCAAACACATATTTTGTGATGCATTTTGACAGGCAGCTCCTGTCTTCATATAGGTTATATTAGGCCTAGGCAATAAAATGATAAACTTCCTCAGTTGCTGTAAGAAGAAGGTGTCATTTGAATGCATTAAATGATGCAAACCACCAAAAAACACTTAAAACTGAGTTTGGTTGTATGAACAAATCACATGCACGCTCACTAACAGTAGTGATAGTGGAGCTCCATCACTGCTGTGTGTCTTCCATTGGATCCATTATCATTAAAATGATCTCCTGTCTTCCTTGATTAATGGGATAAAGTGGTTAAATCCAAAATAAGCCTTCTTTCCGCCGGTGTTTATTAACACTCTGAACCCCAAGCAGCTCCTGGGCATTTTTTTTTTTCCCACCCCTGTCAGATTTTTTTCTTGCTAAAAACATTTTTTTTACTACAATATTAAGTCCTACACCTCTATGGAAACAGCGCAACCATAGCTGGAAGTAGAGGGTGCTCAAAAATGGAAAAAAAAAAAGTAGAATTTCTTTGATTATTTTACAAAAACAGATATGCTGCATTTGACGTTTTGTTCCCATACATGTCTATCATCTCTGTGTAAACGCTGCCTGCAGTTCAGGTGAAAAGTGCTTGAATTGTTGTGACAAAGTTGTTGTGCAGCCGAGTTACTAATCGCTTTTCATGTTGCACCGTGGAACTGCAAAATTCTTAGGTTTTTTTTTTTTACATAATGTGGTTGGATTATTCATTTTTTGGGGGGGGGCTGATTTTTAAATGAGACATTTAAAGTCATTTTAATGTAATGTCACAATTGCAAGCTAAGATGAGTAGTTCAAGGACCATCAGAAAGTCTAAAATCCGATTTTTTTTTCTATGATAAATGACAGAATTCTCAAAGGATCCAAACTGTCCACAGGATTTGTGGTGCAGAGGGTATTGGAGGGTTATTAAAAGGTCATTAAATATCATCAACAATCATTATCATTGACTGAAATGAAGCATTTTATCATCATAAACCTTTCAGGTATATCCCCTAATAGATGCTGCGTGCTGTATTTTAGCTTATACAAACATATATGTGGATTTTAATCAACTGACGTGGCTAAAACAAATGCAATCCAATAGGGCCCGTCTGCGGTTACACATGCCTTCATATGGGTTACATGTAGGACTGAGAGTTCAGCGGTGAACTTTATGATCCCTTTACAGGCTGCATTTTGTGGTGCTTTTGAATTGTACTGAATCATAATCCGTCTCCAGTCGGCTACTTAGTTTACCTTCATTGACCAGAGGCTCCGGTCTGTCCCAAGACTGAGGATTTAAGGCATTAAAGGCTTTCTCCATTGCTGCATCAAAAGCACAGAATTCCCTTCCACATGCCAGTTTGTCCCTTGGCGATTCCGAGAATTAATTTAAACGACTTTAGTTGGTTTTTAGCGGTGCCCTACTTAAGCTGCTCCCGCTTAAACATCTGTACATGTGTGTCGCCTGCATGTGCACTGCGCGATCTTGTGATTTAAATGACCCATCTGAGCTGATTACGACGACAACTATGTACAGTAGGACTTCAGCGTGCCACGTGGTCTCTCTTTCTTTTCCAGTCTGCGTTTCTATACAGCACAATCAATTTGGTGTGCGTTGCATTTCACGTGAAACCATTGGCAGTGTACTTTACCATCTGTGAGCACCAAACAAGCAAACATACGGACCCACAATCATATAAACATCACAGAAGTTCCTGAGGGCACCTTTAAGCAGTGAAGGCTGCTTAAAAATAACCAAAATCAACCACCCAAATGACTCACATTAATATTAATGTGATTTCCTTTGAGGCCATTTGAAACTTTAAGACCTTTTTCTTGTTTTTTTTTGCAAAACAATTTGAAAAAAATACACACATGGAGGAAGCTGCTGTTGTGTGGATGCTGCTGACAAAGCTACACCGCAAAGCTTTTTTGTGGTTTCTTGTTTGTTTTTCTTCATTTCCAAAGTTCTTGCGGCTCGTTTTGTGCAGCTTTTGTGCGCAGCAGATCACACACGCACTGCTCTGCTTTTTTTGTTTTTGTTTTGAAATATTCATTATAAGTAAATGTATTTATTAAATGGACAGAAGGCGAAAGGAATGTAATGAAATCAGGACCGCTGAAGATGGAGGACTCTTAAAAGTAGGCCAGGCATTATCTCCGCAGCAGAAACACCACCTACAGGGTGCGCTCGTTAATCAGACGGTGACATGCAGGCGGGGTGGAGTTCAATATTAAAAATAAATAAATAAAGCAATTCTTTTACTGGGGGGATCTCAACCTTTTCACTCTGGGATTTTTGGCAATAGACCACACCACAATAAGCCACATAGCTGGAAAAAAAAAAACAACTGGAAGGGTAAACACACTTCAGTGTCGAACAAGCCAATTGTGTTAAATATTTATAGTATATTTTTCTTACTAAGTCTCTTTTTGGTAAAATGAACAACAGGGCTTTTCTTCTTAGAATAACACCACAAGCATTCAGTAATCAGCCTCTTCTTTAAGAGGCTTCGTAATGACTTCATATTGTGTCATTATTCTCCCTAAAACAGGCGTCCAGTGTCAGGACAGTAATAGCCGCTGCATCTTTTTTTGTTCCTTCTGTCTGCTGTGTGTTGCCGAGTTGTTCCAAAAAAGCTTTCATCCCGGCCGGTTTGTGTCTGTCACCTGACTAGAAAAAGGCACCGGGCAGCTGTGAATGAGAGCTGCCTCTCATCTAATAGAAATTTAATTTATGCAAATTTGTCCATATACACCCCAGACACCTTTGTAATCTAAAATCATACAAGGACACAGCAGGCCCAGGGCTGTAGCTGCTGCTAACACTGAGACGCGTCCTCTGTGTCTCTCTGTGAGTTTGAGGCTTTTAGAAAACTGGGTAAAAATCATTTTTAATTCAAAAATGTCGATATAGTGGCTATTTTACATGCTGGTTCCACTCAAGAAAATATAAAGTAATATATAGGGCTGGCTGCATATGCATCCTGTCAACATTTATTCAGTACAGGAAGTATCTGGACAGATTCTACGACGATTTTTGGGGTAGAATCACGATTTTCACACAGATTCAGCTGAAGTCATGTGATGGCATGCTTAGTGGTGCATATGGCTGCAACACCACTAATATATGCAATATTATTCTTTCACATCCAGATGAATATGGACATTATTTTTTATTTTTCTACTGATATTTCTTAAATGTTTGCAGTATCCTCTTTGCTCTTGCAACAGTGCAAATTTCCCCAATGTGGGATTAACAAAAGGTATCGTACTGTATTGTATTGTATCATACGGTTGCCTGGATACAGGTGGGAAACGTGAGATGGTGCAGATCTAACTGGCAGGAAGTGAATGCGCTCTGAAAATTAAATGCTTTTGGAACAATGCATGTAGGACAATCCCTCTAAAAAGCAGATTAAAATCCAAATTAGGATTATCAACAGATTGTCAGACCACCCACCTCAATATAAACCTTTTACTTTATTATAATATAGTGACAAATGTAATCAGTTCTTTTATTATCTGTATATTTATTTATGTGAATATGCCAAACTAGTTCCTTCCTTGAGCTTGAGCACACCTGCTCAGTTTTGCCTCTGCTCAAACACTGTCACCGTGTTTTTGCTACACAATGGCAAGAAGGCAGTATTGAAATAACTCACACCTTTTCATATATGAAATCATGGCTGTCGGAAATCTAAGTGACAGTTTGAAGGTGGTGATAACGACTGTTTATCTCAATTTTCATGTGTCTTCTAGCATGTAAAAAGGAAAAAAAGACACATGATATGGACTTGCTAACGAGGTTAAATATTTCATTTTCATCAGAAGCGCTCTTTAACACATTGTCTCTCAGAGGAGTGTAGACATTTTCTGTCTTAAAGGCATTAGAGGAGATTTAATTTCCTACGACTTTGAACGTAGCATGCGCATGCACATGCACACATACAACCTCTCCCTCACCCCCCTCTAACCTCCCCCCTCTTAACATTTACGAAGAAACGCCCCCCTCCAGAAACTTGCGTAGCACTCGTGACGTTGCCTACAGCCGCAGTATAATACAATAATACATTTTACCTGTCCAGAAGGAATTTAGCAACCAATGCATCTGTCTTTAGGTCCATTTGTTGTTTGTGCTGACGCCATCGCCCAAATGACTCGCCAATAATCACTTTTGTTTTTGCATTCTCGCGATCCAGTTGTCTTTTATTTTCTCTGACCTCAAAAAATGACTTTCTTTTATGGCTGGGTCCCCCTGGATCTTTATCTGCCATTATGTAAAAAAAGATGAGCAAAACAAGTCACAAACCATGTAAGTCCAAGGCGTACGTAATCTACGTAACTACGCCTGAGCCGCAAGATTTTTGATTGACAGGAAAGGGAGCAAAGCAAACGCCTTGGTCCGAGCGCATTGATTGGCTGATGTTTTTCAGGTCCTGCCATGTCCACAGTTTGTTTTTTTAATTCTAATTCTTTTAGAGACCATACATACAAGTCCACTAAAGGTCAGTATATTCATTTAATGTGAATCAGACAAATTAAACAACAAAGACATCCTCCATAATGCCTTTAAACCATTCCTGTCATTCCCCAAACTTAATAAAGTAGGGTTGCTATACAAAACCATAAAACCTTAAAAATAATGCTACACTGCAAGACTTGCTAGATACAGTAATTAACAACTTGTCTTATCGTGTTTATAGATAATTAATTTCCTCAAAATGTATTTGCTGTTGCAAATTAGTTTTCTATAAATGGAATTTCTAGGGGACAGAGTTGCTATATGACACATTACCATTTAATGAGTGCTTATTTTGCTCACGGTGTCTTTTAACGTATTCAAACATCAAATTGGCATGTTTCCAAAGTTATCAGTTGTGTCTTGATGATGCTCATAATAAATTGGTACACAATATTTCTCTGACCTCATTAAGCAAGTCTGGTCAGCATCAACTATTAAAAAAGTTCAATAATGCTGTAGGTGCTACAAGTAGATCTTCCACTACCAGACAGATGCATTAATTAAAATCATTTTTTCATCATGCTAATAGATAATTGATTTTCTCAAAATGTGTTTGTTGTTGCAGATTGGTTGTATAGAAGCATAATTTCTAAGTGAACAGAGTGTCTATCTGTGGTAACTTACTTCAGGGGAATATAAGCAAGTCATGACCCCTAATTTTATCAAACAAAATATATTAAACTGCTCAGTCTTTTAATAAAAAACTATAGTATAAAGCTGCTTTTAATTACATACATTCAGTGCTCAGAACAAACTGCATCTTTTAGTGGGGCTGCCTCAGACCTTAACTTATAGTCCGAGTATAAATAATTTGCAGCAAATGGTTCGTGGCCTTAAAGAAAAGTCTTTTCGAAAGAACTTGGCTGAACTGTGGAAGAGACAAACTTTGGTCATTTACCTCTGCCAGGTTGAACTAAACTAATGAGATTACTTGTGCCTCTGGAGTAGCTCTGTCTCTGAAAAATGTTTATATAACTAAAACTCCAATTTGCTTAATGCAAATAAAGCGCCGGTTATTGTCTCTTAAGGCCTCCCCTCAGCTCCGTCTCACCCAGCGTCCAATCCTGAGTCCTCTCCCTGCAAAATAGAGCTAAAAGCAGGGCGAACATTAGTCTAATATTCATCACAGAAATGCAAAATGAATGCTAATGTTGCTTTCTGCAGGCTGGGTGTCTAAACAGGTAACAGTGTGCTAACAGGTTGGCCATATCAGGGCTCCACATGAACATTTCTACTGGTAGCAGAGGTGCTACTGTTATCCCCAGTCGGTTGCACAAGAACATGATTTGGTCGCACTTAAAATAGATTCATTTTCCTTAAGATTGTTTGATATCACTACTATAAACTGGACAGTAACTGGCTAAACTCATCATTTGCTGGACAACTGCTTATTGATGGATACTGCAATTTACAGATGTTACCTAAACGCCTCCTGTGCAGGCTACGCTAACCATTAGCTAGTCAGCTGCGCACAGAGAAGCCTCTAGTCTCCCTATTAAGCTACAGCAGCGCAGCAGCTCAAAATGACTTTACAAAAGGGTGAAATAAGTCATTGTGGTGTCAGATTCAACCAAACTGAAACAAAGTGTCATAATCTACACTCAACAAAAATATAAATGCAAAACTTTTGTTTTTGCTCCTATCTAAAACTTTTTCCTCATACACAATATCACCATTTCTCTCAAATATTGTTCACAAATCTGTCTAAATCTGTGATAGTGAGCACTTCTGTTTTTTTGTTTGTTTGTTTTTTTTTTTTTGGGGGGGGGGGGGGTAGGTATGATCTTGGAGGTGAACATGCTGGATGTGGAGGTCCTGGGCTGCACGTGGTCTGCGTTTGTGAGGCTGGTTGGATGTACTGCCAAATTCTCTGAAACGCCTTTGGAGACAGCTTATGGTAGAGAAATGAACATTCAATACACCAGCAACAGCTCTGGTTGACAGTCCTGCTGTCAGCATGCCAATTGCACGCTCTCTCAAATCTTGCCACATCTGTGGCATTGTGCTGTGTGATAAAACTGCACCTTTCAGAGTGTCCTTTTATTGTGGGCAGTCTAAGGCACACCTGTGCACTAATCATGGTGTCTAATCAGCATCTTGATATGGCACACCTGTGAGGTGGGATGGATTATCTCAGCAAAGGAGAAGTGCTCACTATCACAGATATAGACAGATTTGGGAACAATATTTGAGAGAAATGGTGATATTGTGTATTTGGAAAAAGTTTTAGATCTTTGAGTTCATCTCATAAAAATGGGAGCAAAAACAAGTGTTGCGTTTATATTTTTGTTGAGTTTATGTTTATTTTTAGTTCCCGAGTTTCCAAGTTTACTCCCCATTTTAAACCTCAATATTGCAGATTATTTTTTAAATGTATCCGTTGGAAACCTGATTAATTTAAACTTACTCTATTGTGATTAAAAATAGCACTTTTTCTTCTTCACTGGCTCTATCAGTATCTACCTGCGATGTCTGAGTCACAGCCTCTTTTTCTCCATCTCCTTTCCTCATTTAGTTTTTTAAAGTAATCAACAATAGACTGCTTTGTCTTTGGAACGTGCTCATGGCTAATTGGATTATTTTATGCATCAGGGAAGCGAGAGACACTGACTGAAGCAGTGAAGTAGAAAAATGACAACTTTCAACCACAATGACTAAGGCAGTATCTAATGCTTGCATGAAAGAAACCATTTTAACCTGAAAACTAAAAAAAATGGTCATATTTGTGACCAAAATGGAAGCAGCCAGGAGCCCTGCACATCAAACCAACAGCTAATAAATGTCCTGAGCTTGTTGTGTTTCCCACCAATGGCCAAGAAAATGAATGCAGGAGATTTTGAAAATGAATTTAAAAATGCTCAGTCATTTTTGATCATTAAAATCCTGAATTTGTTTAATTTTAAATCAAAATATGCAGCCATCTGTTATCCTTAAAATGTAAAAATTCAAAAATTTAAACAGGGAACTTACCCTGAGAAGAAATACTTAAGTATTTACATGAAACGTAGTTAAAACTACAGTATAAAGGGTTACTATTGAATTAATTGAAACCAGTTTACAGCTTGTTAAACACAGAGGCGGCAACATATGTTCACTCCACTGTGGGTAAAGTTGGTAAAATTTTCATTTGATCAAAACATTTTGCCTTACGTATGTGTTTAGTTATATTCACAATAATCTGCTTGAAAATATGTGGCAGAGTACGCAAATATGTCTCATTTTCTTCCCTTTTTTTTGAAGTACAGTATCCCGGTAACGCAAATATGACACACAATTGTCGGCATATTATTAGTTTTGCATGATATTAACCAGCTCACATTATTATCAAGGTAAGACAGCCTCAGTACCTCTCTCTTTTGGTGCGAAAGTCTGTCAACAAAAAGTCTTAGGACAACAGAAACAATTTGCAGTGTGTTTCCATTGGCTACGGCTCTATTTACAGGTTGTCAGAAACAATAGAGCTTAA
This sequence comes from Acanthochromis polyacanthus, assembly GCF_021347895.1. NCBI lineage: Eukaryota > Metazoa > Chordata > Actinopteri > Pomacentridae > Acanthochromis > Acanthochromis polyacanthus. The sequence goes on along the minus strand of NC_067132.1, from coordinate 24,205,336 downwards.
TTAAAAGGAACACAGTTATCAACCTCATTAAGGCTGTGAATTTAGGCAAGTCAACTCAGGCATCTCTTTTAATTAACTAGCCTTTACAAAGCCGCTTAGCACTGGCGAAAACTGAATCTGTCTGCTTTTTTTTTTTAAACTTTCTTTTCATTTCCTCCTCATGTACAAAAACATACGCACAAACCGAAGCGCCAGCATTTCTGCTTCTTTTATCTGTCTAAGGGTTGCGCATCTGTATTTGTTTCTGTTGTACTCGATGATTGTTCTTTCACTTTTGGACATTTGGCTGAAAGAAATGTGATGGTAAAGTGTGCCAGAGCTAGATATTATTCTAATTAAATGAATCAGAATGAATTAATGTGCAATAATAAGGTCTGAGTCTACAGCTAGACTATTGGCTCTGGGAGGTTTTATTAAAGCTACATTCAAGCTGTCTTGGCAGAATGTGAAGGACAATAATTATTTAACTTCGGTGCGTTCATGCACTATGACAAGGTACTTACTCAAATTGTTGTAGTTGCATCATTTAAAAATGCCAAAAGTAGCTACTTTTACTGTGTTAAAGTTTTTTGTGGTGTTTTGTTAATAAGTGAAAATAGATGCAAATACAAAAAAAAGTATGGCCTTTTATAATACTTGACTCAGTTTATTTGTGCTAATATTGGATTTGAATGTGATGTAGCTCACAGCTGTGGTGGCATTTCACATTTATTGACACCTCTGTCGTCATTTGAGGGTGTTGTGGGAGATGTCATCGGTGTCAGAACATCTCAGTATCGAGGAATCACAAGTTTAAGAATAAGTTTAGTCGCTTCTAATTATGAACTGAATTACATAACATGAATGTGCATTTAACTAAAGGCTAACATGCAGCTCCACAGTTCCAAGGTTGCGAGAAGTGAAGCTGCAACTTATACTCAAACATCACAATCATTACGAGTAATGTGGCTCATGGGAGTTTTAGCATCCAGCCCACACGTCTTTCAGGAACTTGGAGAACCCTGAGGCGGGATCTGTAGGAGTACGACTGCTACAAGCCATCTGGTCCCTGTACAACCAAACTGAGGGCTGTGTTTGCATTCTTGGCACAAAGTCAAACATGTTTCTGGTGGGTGTTGGACTCCGCCAAGGTTGACCTTTGTTTCTAATCCTGTTGATGATATTCATGGTCAGGATCTCAAGGTGCAGCTCAGGTAAAGAGGGTGTCCAGGTAAGAACCTCAGATTCACATCTCTACTTTTGCAGGTGATGAGGTTTTGTTGGCTTCATCAAGCTGTGATCTTCACCACACACTAGTGCAGTCTGACGCCATGATTCTCTGCCAGAAACTAGCAGATTGCTTCCTTTAGTTTGGCAGTGAGTTGATGCCCCAAGCAAAGGAGGTCATGTATCTTGTGCTGCAACAGTTCATTTGTCACAGCATCAACAGTAATGGGGATATTGTACTAGACTGTTGTGATGAAGGGGGTGGTGAATCAGAAAGCAAAACTCTTCATTTACCAGTTGATCTACATTCAAACCGTCACCCGAGATCATGAGCTTTGGGTAGAGACCAAAACAATAAGACGGCAGATACAAGCGACCAAGATGAGCTTTTTGGGCTCAGTCTTGGAGATAAGTTGAGGAATTTTGACATCTAGAGGAAGCTTGTAGCATAGTCACTGCTCCTTTGCATCGAAAGAAGTCAGCCGATGTGGTTTGGGCACCTCAGCAGCTTTCTCTGGAGGTTTTCCAGGCACATCCAACTGGGAGGAGACCCTGATTAACAGTGAGTTCTGAGGGGATTGCATATCTCATCTGTCCTAGTCATGCCTTGGGTTTCCCCACGAGGAGCTGGCAAATGTTTCTGGAAAGCAGGGTGCTGTGATCGCCGAACTCTGGGTAAGCAAAACAAAATGGATGGATGGGTGGAGGCTGTAAACATTTTAACTTTTGATGTAAAACTGGGCAAGTTACCATGGGGGTCTGTGTGGACTGATCTGTCGCTGTAGCCAGTCTTAAGTGGCCATTTGAGGAAATGCTGTTTTTGGCGCTTCTGTGTTGGCTTCACTTTTTGGATGTTGCCACTTGTGATGAAATGATTCATTTTTCCCAGGTACAAGTTTATGAACAAAAATACTGAAAAAGTTAATTTTTTGACCTACTTGAGGATTGTGCTAAAGGAAAAGTTATAGTACAAGATGAGTGATCACGTAACACACAAAAGAAATGATAACACAAAGCAAACAAACACGGCAATAATCCATGTATAACACTAAATTCTGCTTCATTCTTATATATTTTCTCATTGTATTCCAAGGGTGTGTTGTTCTTGTTTGTGTAGGTGGTTCAGTGTTGTATATGTAAGAATACAGAGGGTATAGGGGATTGACGGCAGCAACCACTAGATAAAGAAAACTAAAAGAGAAAAAAACTTAAGAGATTATTGTAGTTGTTCCATTTTCGATGGACTTTAACATTTGTACCGATGTCATGATGACATGAGTTGAAAAACAAGGGCATCGTGAACGTGTTTTGCGTTCACTGGGACCATGAATGTCTGTAGAAAATCTTGTGCTCGTCCTTCAAGTTTAAATAAAAAATATTTCTCCGCATAAGTCACATTGTTGCACTAATGTTGACAAGAAAAGTTGAAGGATCACCAAAGTCGGTAAGCTTCATCTTGTGGGCACCATGAATGTCAAAACCAATTTAACCCCAATCCTTCCAGCTGTTGTTGGTTTGTTTCAGTCTGGACCAAAACACACAAATGTATAAATTACCATTAAACTGAGACTACACGTGTGGCTGAGACACTGGCTTAAAACACAGCAGCTCAGCTAGTTAACCTTGATCTGACCTGTCAATAAAACTTAAAAACACCTTCCCCACTGATGCACATGACCTTTCAAAAGCCTGTACTTCTGCGTGACCTTTCATTTAGCATCTACTCACTGTATTAGTTTTGGTCTGTGCCCATGTCATACTCCAGCGTCCCCTAATTTTTCTCACACATTAAGCACACCGGATAAACTGCGCCTATTGATTAAAGGGTGTTTTCAAACCAGGTTGCTCTCGGTACTTCACTCTCGAATAAATCGATGGTCTCACCTCGGACGAACACTGAGGTGACAGTGGTAACGCAACCCAGTCAATGGGCACCCCACTCGTTGACCAACACTCACCTCAGTGAACCTGCCACAAGCTCTTAGCTCTAAAGAAAGAAGTGGCAAAGAATTAAGCCTGGGAGTGAATTACACGCAGGCTTTTAATTACACATCCCCAAATAATAATCCTCAGATCCCAGAACTCATTGAGCTTTGTTCTCAGCTATCACTTTTGTCTCTGTCTAACCTTGAGTCACTGTAATTATACATTACGCTCCTACGAAGGGACCCAGCGGCGAAGTCTGGCTGCTGAAATGTGGGTCGTGAGTGTTTTGTGTTCTTTTCTTTAATCTAAAATATATTTAAGGGAGACAGGGGCCAGACAGGACACAGCTCTACATCACCCAGCGGGGTGCCTGTCTGCTGTAGCCACAGGGTCCGGTTGGGTGATTTATACCACAATACCAATGGGTGTGATGGTAATATACTATAGGTAATTGAAAAGAAAATTGAATTAGGTCAACGGAAGCACTGACAGTCCCTGGATGTCACCACAAAGCCTTTACAACTATAGCATCATTCTGCCACACTGGCTCCATTAAGAATTTTGCTGCCAATTCTAATATCAGGCAACCATATAATTGTCACCATATTTCATTTAGACTCAACTCAGCCTGAAAGTGCAGCTTAACCTGTTGTGATACACATACTGTAGTGCTGATAAGGTTTCGTACAAGTTGTCTAGTTGTATAATGTGAGATAAGACCTTATCTCTGGAGTCCCTCTCTGTTGCTGTGTGGAGGATCCAACCACATGGCATGAACTGTCACGATTACTGACAGCAGGGCCGGAGGGGGAACTTGGAATGACCCTAACTGGAATCTAACTGGCCACCCCCAACCCCCACATATCCCCATCACAGTCAGACAGTGGTAGGTAGTTGGTTGGTTGGTTTCCTGGTTGGATGACTTAACAGCCTACTGGCTAAAAGAGCAGAGCTACTGAATAAGAGTCTTTGAAGTGACAGGAGGGTTTTCTTGTTGTTGTTGAAAGAGCATTGAGAGAAACTAAATGACCACAAAGGATTGCAAAACAACCACATACGGACACAAAAAAAACAAAAAAACCCTACAAGGCACAAAAGGAATACAAATGAATTTAAATGAACAAAAAACAATCACAAAATTTCCACTAAAAATCGTCAAAGAAAACAAGGCTCCTCAAATCCACTATAAGGATATAAAATGACCTCAAAGAAGCTAAATATGACCACAAAGAGACACAACATTATCTCAAAGTGACACAAAATTACCATTTAGAAACCCAAACAACCGAAAAGTCACAGAAAATCATTAGGCAAAGAGAGTGCAAACTGACCACAGACACACAAAGCAACCACGAATAGATACAAAAGAATCACAAAGATCTACAAAATGATCAGAGGCCAAAAAATAGACCACAAAGAAATTCAAGTCCCCAATAAAACAGTAAAATATATGCAAAGCAACCACAAAAAGATTAAAAAAAGATGTAAAATGGCTCAAAGAAAAACTCAAACAACCACCAAAGAAGCACAAAACAACCACAAAGAGACACCATACGACAACAAAGATGCAGGCAACCACAAACGGTCACAAAAAAATCATCACAAAGCAACGCAAAATTACTACTAAGAAAACAAATGACCACAGAGAAATCTAAAACCATGCCAAAGATACAAAATGACTACGAAGAATGCAAAAAAAACTTGGATGACCACAAAAAGATGCAAAACAGCCACAATGACATGGAAAACAATGCAAAACGGCTGAATTTTCCATAAGAGTGATGTGAATAATGGAAAGAAGATACGCTGGAGAGGTGCTAAAGCCTCTCCATCATGACAAAGACTTCAATTTTAATCCACCATTTCGCTTTAATAAAGTGCCACCTAGACTATTTGCAAGCAAAAGGAGGAGCGAGCGATTACTCACCCTAACCATCTCTAATGGCAAACAGTGCAATTAACAGATAACAGAATTAATTAATTTGGATTTACAGCGACACCATTGTGGCTTTGAACTCACTTGTTTACTTGAATTAAGCCGTTTTGTTGATGCACGGAACGCAGCAAAGGAGGCAGCCGTGAGTCGAGTACGAAATTAGGAGGAAAAATACTGTCCAGGCCGTGTTGCACTTGGAGAAAACACGAGGTGGCTGGCGAGGCTCCAGGTTTTGGCCTCTTCCTCGCAGCGGTGTCACAACTTGTTTGCAGCATTTACACACTTTACCGTAATCATCCGGTGAGGCATAAGTACGAAAATTTCTTGTTTTTATGCAGCTTCAATTACCGCATTACCTGTACAGCTTCGGAAGGCACAGAAAACTTTATTTTCCCGTGCTGAAAGTGCCCTTCACAGTCATTTCTTGTTGGATGATTCAGTCACTTTAGCATAACATAACCCTGGGACTGCCTAACTAAACACGAATTTAGTTTCCGTGACTTCGAGACGCTTCAATCTGCATCGCTGCTGTGTGGAATAAAAGTAAAATGTGGCTTTATTGGAGCACACACCTGCTACTCAGTTCTTGTACATTATAACCACCTTTGTGTGAGAATATTGACAGAGCTCAGCCAGAATGGGAACATTACCTTTATGCAGCAAAACGCCGGATTATTACGGCGCTTTTTAGCTCCGTCAAATAAAAGTCCACAGCTGCCAGAGTAGAAAGGGAGAAAGGGAAATGAAAATATAATATGCATTGCTTTCACTCACACAATTATTGCCTCACATGTGGAAGATGGTAATATGAAATGTTCCTGTAACAGCTGGGTCGCAGTCTTTTTGCCGCATGTTGAATATATTCATGATCTGGCCACAAGATGCTAATCTCTCCCTCTCTGAAATCCTTATATCCTCCCCGTCTTGCGTTGAGCAGCGCTGAGGCTGATCAGCATGGACAGTTTTGTCTGAGGGGAAACAGGGAGAGGAGAGGAGAGTGACACCGCCGTGGCCTCCTGCTGAGAAAAGAGAGGAGGTAAAGCAGGAGGAGAGGGCAGCAAGTAGATAAATAGACTAATCTAATTTGTTACCTCAGCCAAATGTATTCCAAATCCTCCTTCTCTTGTCCCGGCTCGTGGCGGATGACGCTAAAATGTTTGGGCAGGAAGGGACACAACTGGGAGAGAGTTCGCCCAGAGGAAGTTCAACACTATCCCACGGTCCTCTCTGACACTTTGCACAATTCTGTATTATACATTTAAAACCTTTCTCCCATCCCCATGCTGCAATGAAATGCATCTACTTATGCAAATCAGGGCCTATGAAATGACTCTAATAATGTATTGATAGTAATATATCGCCAGTGGAAATTGAAATTGAGAGATGTTGTCTCATCGGACCAGGAACCAAAAGTACAGATCAATTTAAAATGGCAAATGACTGTGCTCCCTGAGCCCATTTCTAAGAAGTGAGTAATAGATCTCTGATCATAGGCTATTACAGCCTGGTCAGGCTGGAGCTGGGCTGCCTGTGGAATACAGAAAGCACTCCTTGACTTTTACATCAAAAAGACGCCTCAGAGAAAGTCCTCGGAGCCTTGGGCACCGTGGATCTCTGGGGCCGCACCACAGGAGGAGTACAGTCAAGTCTTTGGTTTCATCTTCCTTTCTGCTCCTTATTAATGACGGCAGGATTCTAATTCAGAGACTTGTGCTTGGTTCGCTGATGCAAATCACTTGTGCCTGTTTCAGAAAGAGGCACTGAAAATATGACTGTGCAAACAGGCGGCGGCGATTTGAGAAGCTAATGCAGGGTCAAGCATTCCTGGCTTCACTGAGAGAATTATTGATGGCAGAAGGCATCGAGGCGTTTTGAACTTGAGGTGTTTCAACTTAGACTCAGGTTTTACAGGCAAGTGGCCAAGGTTTTGCTTCTGCCCTTGTGCTGTCAGAAGCCCTCAAACTGTACGTTTTGTTGTCCGTAACAAAGTTTTCATCCATATTTGCTCACATTTTAAAGAGAAATTCTCCAGAAATCTGAAAAAGAAGACGCCAATTAGCTTCATCCACTGCTCGTTGTGATTGCTCGCCGAGATAAACAGTTGATGGATGAATTTTCCAGGAGGAGGAGGCACAGACGATGAGAAAACATTTAGAATTTATGTTTGTTTCATGTCTTAATTTGAGGAATGCTACAGGCTCCTCATCACTCCTCACTGATCTGATGTTTTCATCTGCTGCTGTTTTTGGGTCTCTTCATGATTTATTCGCGGAGTCTGTTTCCTTTGTTCTTTGTCACATTCTGCTTCTAATCGATACTGCAACTTTTTCGATCAATCAAGAGTTTAAAAAAAAAAAAGCATTAAAGTGATGTTTTGATGAATCAAATCCAAAAATGACAGAAAACAGTATTAATTAACACTTTTCTGTGTGTATGAAATTAACTATAATCACTGCAAAATCTACATTTATTTATCTTATTTTGCTTTTGATCCAATTAAAAATCTTCTCTTTGGCCTTAAGCTTACACATCTAACAAAGGTGTCAAAACACAAAAGTGACAAATGAGGCGTCACAATTACACTGAATGAGGAAAGCTTTCTGTAATTTGTGCGAACAAATGTAAGTTTGCTTTCCAAACACTAATTTACAGGCTAAAATGTCCATTCTGCTATCCTGTAGGGGCATGTTGCTTATATTGGGAGTCAATTAGATGCCAGAAAGTTGAAAAAATGTCATAAAACTTCAATCATATACCTATTTGGGACATTAGGAGGGGTATTGCTGTGCTAAATGTACCATTGGCACTAATCACCCATGGAAAGCAGTAGAAAATCCATTATATTTAACAATGTCTTAAAGCTTGACTTCAGAAAGATGTTGAGTTTAAAAGCAGTTCTCATAAAATAGGGGAAAGCCAAGCTAATAAACAAATGCTGAGTATATTTTTTGTGAGTTGTGGAACTGGGCACTCAGGTCCCATAACAGAACAGTAGGGTAAAAGTCACCTGTTTTATTTTATTATTTTTACATCCTTGACATGCGAGAGCTTTCACCGGCATTTCAGTTCCAGCAAAGAGCATAAGGATGCTTTTCAATAACACCAAATTGTTTTAATTATACAGACATCTCCTCCTGTTCGGAAGCAATGAAAAAACTCCGAGATGAAAATTCATATGAGCCGCAAAACCTTTTTGATCTGACAGTCAAAATTGATGGGTGGGTCCTTAGATCACTACTACAGCGGTTGCGGCGAGAGATGAGAGAAAGGAAATTTGAATTTCAAATTCCCATCACATTGCGTTGTCTGAGCTGCAGGTATACAGCAGTTGTGAGAGTGGACACATAGCGGATATGGAGTATGCTTTAGCTAAATTGCTACTTTGGAAGCCTCGCCGGAGTCATTTTTTGGCGGAGACCATCTCCGTGCAATAACGCTCGTCTCCCTCCTTCTCTATCTCAATATTCTTGATAACAATATTCCTGCTTGCACCACACTCCTAGGGTCAACCTTAAAGATTTGGGCCTCGAGGGCTGGAATATTTTGCATTAAAATGTTTTACTCGCGGTGTTTTCTGGGTTCAACAGCATGCATAAACATAAAAAGCGCTGTGTTTATATAGCATCGCCTTTAGTGCGTTCTTATTGATCAAAGTTGACAGCTACATATGTTGGATAAAGAGAAACATCATGATGATGTATTTTTGTTGCATTATTTATCATGGCTGGCCTGGTAGGGCGACGGTCCCTGAGGTAATACGTCTCCTGATACATTATATCAGACAAATCTCTGGCTCACTCTGGAGAGTTTTTGCCTCAGAGTTTTATAATGCATTCATTTGCTGTTATGTAACATTTATGTTTTAGGTCGAGGCAATCTGTGTGTGTGTGTGTGTGTTTGGTGCAGTTTGGTGCTGAGAAATCACAGCAGAATAATATCCACCGCTAATTTCATGTTTTATTTATTATCGAATTGCAGTCGTCTGGGAAGGGCTTACATTGTGTTTGCGTAATGTGAGTTTTCAGGATTCACTGTTTGTGGAGTTGGCTTCTTGCATTCGATATAAGAAAAAGTCTCCGGATGTGCAGCTGTGAGCCATTATTACACTGAATAACCTTGATTATACGCCAGAAGAATGCAGTGCTTTATAGGTGTTCAGGAAAAGTCTCGTGCGGTTTTAAATGAAGTGAAGCACAAAGCTATACTTTAGTGACCATATACAAGAAAACCAGGCTCTGTTAGAGGTATGTTATTATTGCAGATTGCAAAATATGGGGAAATTATGAGAGATGCGTTAATAAAAATCATAGCGGAGGAAGGAACATATTGGTCAAACTACAGAAGCACTTTTCCTACAATGTAATCTGATATTGTCAAACCTCCTTGAAGCTGATAATTAGTTCATTTTAACTTTGTCTGATTTTTTCACAGCAAGCCTCATGTAAAATCAGTGGACTGCTCTTAAAAAAAAAACCTTAGTAAAGCTTTAAAAAGCATCTAAACTCATCATGTTTCATTCATTTAATCATTTCTTTGTCATAGTTTCCATTTTAATTATTGATTTTTGTTGTGTTTTTTGCACCAATATGTTTGGCTCTTTGTATTCCTGTTCACAATGTATGTGCTGTGGTGAAGTATAAAGCCAATTAACAATTGGATTGAAGTCATTAATGCTGCTGTAGTTAGGTTATGCTAAGTGGTGATGATGCTGCCTCATCAATCTTTTAAAGCGACTGCATCCTGTCATGCAGACATAGGTCACTTTACATTAATGTTCCTCACAGCTTTATTCAGACACGTGACATTGATGGAGGACGCCCTGATGCATACATGGGACTGACCAAATCAATAAACCAAACACTAAATCTAAGAACAAGCTTATCAAACTGTCCAAATAGCCTAGTTTATTTATGATTAGCATTCTATGGATCCTGCTGCTATTAGATGCATCAGATATGTGATAAAATCAGAGGAAAGCCTCCTAAAAACAGCTGGAAGCAACAATAAAACTAAACAATTTAAATGCTTTGTCAAAAAGTCTCAATAGTGTAACTCACAGACTGATTTTATTACTCTAAAGCTAGATTTTTTATGGACATTTCAGTTTGTAATAAAAGTGGAGTTTTAGGGCAGACTAAATTGGAAAGGTGTTTATCTGATTTTTGAAATGCAAATTTGTGTTTTTATCGCACTCTGATGTTTTTGGACAAATATTGATGCTGAAATGTGGAAGAAATCTGCTCGGAATCACTTCACACAGGTCAAAGTGCATTACTTGTGCAACCTAGCAAGCTTATCATCACAACTTTTAATTAACAGTGGACATAATGCTCATACAAGCACAGGAAAACGCGTGCTGTAATGCTTTAGAAAGTCCAGTAGACTCAATTAAAGTGACTGCACCTTTTAACTGCTTTCACTGAGGCTATTTATGAGGTATGAAAACAGTTCACTGAGGTCTTCAAATTTTACATTCACATTTGAAGTGTGTTTTTATCACAACCAGGAGATAATTTACGAAAATATTCATTGCTGTTTGGTGTTTTTAAATGTGTTTTTTTTCCATGGATTTGATAGCAGATGATAGACAGGCCATAGAAAATTGAGAAAGAAAGAAGCTGGGGAAAAACTGACGGTGCTGGCACAACAAAAAGAGAATTAAAAGGTAAATACAGTATAAAAGTAATAATAATACACATATTGGAGTGGTGCTTGGGTCTTGGTGCACCTCATGAAAGATGTTGCAATGAATGTCCCCTGCAAGTCTGAAAATGGGGACATTAAAAGTACATATATGTGCAGTTTGGCGTTATTTTTGTGCATTTTGACCACTTCAACTAAAACGTTTGTCATCTCTGTAATGCAGGATTAGTAGAAGACAAAATCTCGAGGTGTATCGCACAGACGCGACCAGAAAAAAACATAGAAATCTGCAGGACAAAATAATATGTTTCTGTTTGTTTCGATCAATTATCAAAGCATGAAATAATATGCAAAAGTGGCATACAGTTAGCACAACTAGAGACAGCACAAATACAACTGGCATTGCTTTTATTATAAAGCAGATAGATGGTTATAATATTTAATCAATTACAAGGGCGCAGATTGGATTAACGTGCAATTATTAACCTGCTACTTTCCTTCGGTGCTTGTAAACAACTTAATGGGTTTATTCACATAATCAGACTGAGGACAATAATGAGATTATTGCATGTAAACACAGCTATAGTGCTAATGACATGCTCAGCCCCGGTTGTCTGATCTGGCTCTGATTAGCGGCTGCAGATCCACATGAAGATGGAGGGTCTGATTTCACTCAAGTGACTGAAGAGATGCGATGTCTGGAGGTTTGGCTGCGAGCGAGGCAGAGACGGGAAGACAGACAGACAGACGGCACCGTAGTGAGAGACGGGAGACAAAGTGATTTTAGTGCTCGGAGATGTTTGAAGTGTGTTAAACAGTTCTGAGCAGTGTTGGGAGTTGTTGTTAAAACAGGGGGGATTGCTGCCAAAGCACCTATTGTGCACGGAGCTCCCATGGGATGCACCGGCTGTTTGGGTGTCGAGCGCATTTCCTTCTGATTTGATATACACACTCAACACATCAGCAGGAGTAAAACATCAGGGGTTTTTCTGAATATTTCTTTTCCCCACCACAGTGGAACTAACTGATTAGCTTTTTCTCCTGGATTCACACGTTTCCACATCTCTCTTACTCATGTATAAACACTAAAACCTTTTAGTTTGATCACCGCTTGGCACAAGCGCATCCCTTCCTCACTTCCAAATGCATTTTTAAGTTCAAGCGAAGCTAATGTGAAGCTTCAGGATTCTGGGTTTGTGGAATTAAATCAGTCATTTTGCCACTTTTTCTATACTTTCTAAACTTGCTGAGCTGCAACAAAAAAAAACAGTAACAATAGGAGGGATGTTCATAATAACAAAAAGAGAAGAAAAAACTTCCAACTATGGAAGAAATAGATTGCCGAAGCCTTATAGCAGCAACAGAGTGACCAACAGTGCTTTCAATAAACCGAACATTTATGAATTCAAGGTTAAGGTTTATTGCTATTATGTAAAATGACGATTGCACCACTAAATTATTGCAGTGCCCATCTGTGATACACAAAGGAAATGTATAAAATGCAGCACTCAAGGAAGAAAATAAAAAGTAGCTACTCTTTTCCACTGTGAAACTACACAGTAGTAGGAGCTATAGTAACAACGAAAAGGCTTGAGGTAGTACTTTAGAATGAAGGTTGTGCAGAGGTATGGTAATGTGCAGAAACAAGCCGAATGTTTTCAGTGCAAACTTCACAGATGCAGCGCATTATACAATCTACTTGAGGACATGTATAACATGGTAGTGAGCAGGGGATGAGCCGGAGTGGCATGTGAATCCACTTTTAAGACAAACTTGGAGGAAAAATGTAACCCTGCCGTGAGCTACCGAGTTGCATCACATTAAGGGATTTTATTACACCCATATACAGTAGCCGGCATGGAACAATTTCCGTCTCAGCTGCATCTGAGTAGCAAATTCTGCATTTTTTACCCTTTTCATATTGATTGAAAAATGATGGCTTAATTATGATAATTCAGTTTTTGCCTTGCAATTTCCCCCCTCTCCAGGGAGAGTTGTAATTAATCCATTACAAACAACACCTGTTATACGATATGGTGATGAAGACACCTCAGAGGTAAACATTACAATGGTGGCGATAGCAGCACGGCGCATCAGTGCGTGCGACTCGTATTGTTCAAAGGGGCGATTAAGCTTTCCTGATTGATTTCCCCCGATGAATCATAATAGCAGCGTTGGGTAAACTCCACTGCAGACTGGAAGCCATGATGCCAAATGTGCATTTTTTTTTAATTTATCTTTTCATTGCTGGAAAGATGACAGCACATGTTCTGACAGTGTGCTTTGAGTCTACACATTTTTGTCATATCTGAGCATTTATTTGTTGTTCTCAGCAACAACAAAGCGGCAGTTCTACATGTTGGAAGATTTTTTTTATTTTTTGTTTTGACTCATGAAGCTAAAACCAGCAGGTGGTTGGCTTAGCTTTGTATAAAGTCTGGAAGCTGGAGGAAACAAGCTCGACTGGATCATTTCAAAGGTACCGAGATCCACCTACAAGCCCACTGTGAAACTCCCTAATTAACATGTTGCATCTCTGATGTTCAATCTGCTCAAAAAGGGTCAAATTTACACCTTGCAGTTTCACTCGGATAGGTTGCTTGAGCGGACTCTAGGATCCTTTTTTTAACCTGCTATTAATATCGTCTTATTTTTGCTGTACAGATGTGGCATTAATCTTCGCATTTCCCTCCTGGCGGGAAATTTAATGCATGTATTTTCAGAAATGGCAAACTACTGCTGCAAGAAATCCCCACATATATTATGAGCAGCAGCTGCACAGGAATATCGTGATTTCTATCCCAGTGAACACCTTTCAGCCGCTCGGTAATAATTATTGGGAGACTTTGTGTGCGCTAAAAACAGTTTCAACAATGCCTGTCTAAACTTTTACATTTGATTGAGTTTTATATTCAGGCGACGGAGTGAATTCCGAGCCATAAATGCATCCTGATCCTCAGGAAATCACGCCGGATTACTGTCAAAGTCACATTTTCTATCATTTACAATTCATTTTCAATGGATCTGCTCGGCGCAAAGTCAGACTGACACCCCACATTATGGCACAGGACAAATTTCTCTTTCTTCTTTCCGGTGTGAGGAAACAGAAGTGAATGTTCGCTCGGGATTTGAAGCTAAATATAATATGAAGATGTCTGTGAGACATTTGACAAGTTGAGTGTCTTCCCCAAATGCTGTTGTCAGCGCACTGTCACTGTTTATAATTGTTTATGTTCTACATCGGCAGTATACGCTCTCTTTGTGTTACATACCTCAAATACAAGCGTCTTCTTGTTGGTCACAATTTTTCCATTGTACTTTATATTAAGGCCTTTCCAAATAATCCCTCAGGATGACATGTTCCTATTTAGCCAGCCTTTTCAAACAGCTGCTGCCTTATTGTCCTGACATTTCCAGGGAATTAGTTATTATTCAGACGTGTTTATTGAGACTTATTGTCTGATCTTGTGTTATTAAACTCCTTCTCTATCGGCTCTGAGGCCGACACGGCTCCACTTTACCAAAGTATTTTGCTTTGACTCAAATTGAAGTCAGATATGAATAGTAGGCAATTAACCTTCATCCATTAGAAGACATGGAATAGTAAAGATATTAAAAAATAAGAAATTTCCATTCACGTGAATGTGAACCATTAAATAAAAATGTGTATGGAAAGGTGAACATATGACATTCGGTTCCAAAGCAATTATATGGAGAAAAAATGGTGCAAAATGTGCCATTATAAGGTAAAGCACAGATGGTGTCAATGAGCGTTCAACTGTGGCTTAACCTACCGTTTCGAGGAAAGAGGAAAAAAAAAACCAACTCATCAAACAGCCTGTGAAACTGAGTCTCTTTTTCACACCGCCAAAGAGAACGTTCCTTTGAACTCTCAAAAATAGAAAGTTGAAAGCAAAAGAGGTGTAAACGGGTGAGATGGTGAGATGGTGGAGGACACAGCGTCTTGTTAACAAGGTTCATCATGTTTGGGGAGAAACTTCCAGAACGTGTTCTCATTTAGAGTTGATTTGCTGAAAGCCAGAAGGGAGGCTTATTGTGCAACTGAAAAGGTCATGAGTAAATTTTTGACTAATATTGTTTTTTTGTTGTTTTTTTTTTTTAATCTTTTGGCTCGCTGTCTTGCTGTTTAATTATATTGAAGCTCAACATACAGAGGGAGTGACTGAGGATGCTTGCTGTGTGGGAGTGTGCGAGGCAAAGATACCCTCCGTTTAGCATGTTTGGATTGAAGAAGATAAACATTTCAGGTCAAAAAATGCAATTAACCCTTTTTCCTTAGAATTGATATTTGTTGAAAAATGCAGTAGTTTGGGACTTCGTCTGCAGAAACGGGTCAAAGAATTGGCTGCTAATATAAAGTTGTATTTCAGTATGTTCACATTCTGATACTGTTGCTCTGTCACCTTTTATCATCACAGACATCCAGCACCGTGGCAGATATACTGTCATAAATAAGGTAACTTTTATGTGCATATATTGGCCTCTTAACATCCATCTCTTCTTGCAAATTTCTTTACCAATTTGGCTCACTCAAATGGGAATGCCTTTTTCAGAAGAGCTGTGAGGCCAGAATATAACCAGCATCTGAAAGGTAACATCTTTAAGTTTCTAGTCTTGGAATCATTATATGAAAAACCCCTTTGACTCTTTTGATCAGTGGACCCTTAAGGGCCAAAAGGATATAAATAATTGAGAAGTGGACACATAATTTCTATTTGGGACCACCTCCAAGGTCACTTTTTTCCTCTGCTTTGTTTACAGGACAGGTAAATCTGAATGAATTGAGGGAATAAGGGAGTAAGAGAATCACCAAAGTCATTTCAGTTCAAATATTACTCTAGAATAACAACACGCATAGATCAAAATTTAAAGTTTTGCTGTGTGATGTTATATAGGGCTCTAACTACAGTTGCAGTGGTAATAGAAAAACAATTACCGCAGAGTAAAAGTGAATTATTTATAGCTTTGAATTGTTTGAGCAGCCTCACAATGTTAAGTAGTGTTAGGAGACTGTAAATGCAGCTTGAAATAAAGCCACTTATTACCGTTTGTGAAGTAAAATAGCACTACAGTGTTGGCTACGAGTACAAAGGGAGGAAATTATTTGCAATTTGTGGTATCTGTATTTGCCTGTGCATCATTTCCTTGGTCTTTTATATAGTTATACACTGGTTAAACCTTCAGCAGGAAGCGACCAGAAGCCACCCAAACCACCCGACAAGCTCTCTACAGTATGGAGTAGCACACGGCCGTCCCTCTGACTGATATTTGCTGGGATCGCTGAGCTTGTCATCCTGTCAGAAAGGCTTAACACAGCAGAGAAACAGCAGCAGCACCACCATCATCATCCTCATCATAACTCTTCTGATCCCAAAATATAACTTTAGTCAGACAAGGACCGACTGTCAAATCAAGAGCTTTTATTTTTTGCACAGCTCTATTCATTACCACGCTCTGAATTTACATTACCGCCATTGCAACATTTATAGATACGGCGAGTTTCACAATTTATCCCACACTGGAAAAGATGCATAAACTTTTTTTTTCCCCACTTGGGGCAGCTGCTCACTCTTCAATCTCCTTTTTTTCCCCAGACATAGGTGTATTCTGACGCAAGTACATTGCGTGAGGCAAAAGAATGTCATTCTCTGAAGATGTACTGTACAAATATCAAGGCACAGCAGGCTCCTGGATGCTCTCCAGGTCTCTTGATATCCCGTCCACGAATGTCCCAAACACTCGCCAGGACAATGTTCCTCTTTGTTGAAGACTAACCTCTAACTTGAATGAACAAGAACGCAAACATGCTGTATCTGTCGGTCTCTCTGAGGGGGGCGTTCATGTGCATAAGAGTGAATGAATTGCAATATCAGAAGGAGCCCCAATTTCCCATAGGAATTTTTGTGGAATACAGGCCTTTTTTCTAAAGTTGTACAGGCTAGTCCAAGTTTCTGACATCAGGACAAATCCACACTTTTGAAAACTAGTCGTTTCAACATCCAGTCAGAGTGTCCTTTACAGTTACTTAGTGTTTCCAAAGAGGCTGCGTGATCTTTGAAAGATAGAATTCACCCTTTGGGCCTTTCTTCAAAGACCACCACCTAGACCTCTGGGTCCGATAGCACTCTTTCTGAAGTCTCATTGTCATTTGAGAGGAGTATCAACCATGACACATTGATATCCGAAGCCCTCATTACTTCACCACAGATCTTGTCCACCTCTGGCACCTTCCCACTGTGGAGACCTCAGCAACGACCTCTGCCAAAGAGATGAGCAAGAAGTTTCTTACAAATACTGCAGTTATCAATCATGTTGAAGAAAGAGCGAAACAACCTGAGGGGTTTGAAGGAATGTCACATCACTCTGTGGTGACAGGTGTTGTTTGGCACTTTTGAGTGTGGTCACTTTTTACTTGCTTTCTACAGATACGTTTGTTTCAAGCATACAAAGGTAGTTCAAAAAGTCGTCATCCTCACCTGGAAACAAGAGGCGCAACTTCCATTTTGGGGCATAACTGTATACTACAAAGCCTTATGTAGTCTTTAACAGCCACAAAAACTTAAACATTTGAAGCACTAAAAGAAAAAAATAGAGGAAAGCTCTGAGATTACACCCCGATCTCCGAGACGATGTCTTCATCCACACAGCCAAAGTGGCCGAAGCAGCCAAATGTGGCTTTGAACTGTTGCTTCATGCACCTTAATGACCTGATCTGAGCTGTCTGTTTCCCAAGCTTACTTGTGTGGTCACCATTTTCAGATTGATGAAGTCATGCATGTTGTTGAGGAGTACCTGGAAGCTCAAGATGTGACCTTCTCCCGTGAAGGGACAACAAAAGCTTGAACATCAAAGAACCAAGTGCATTAAAGTTAAAGGAGACTATGCTGAAAAATAATGCAAGAACAATCTCCTGTGTGTTTTCTGGTGAGGCCCAGAACTTCTTGAAGTACCTTCATATCTTATGCATTTAATTCAGAATCTTATATTTTGCATGCTGCATACTTCCCTACTACAGAGCGATGATGAGGTCCTGCGTGCAGTTGAGAAATACCTACAATTCAACAATTTCATTTAGCAGATGCTTTTAGCCAAAGTCACGTACATCTGAGAGTAAATACCTGGAGGCTGACGATGTGACCTTCTATGAAGGGACAGCAAAGCTTGAACATGAAAGAACCAAGTGCATTAAAGTTAGAGGAGACTATTCTGGCAAGTAATCCAACAACAACCCCCTGTTTGTTTTCTGGTGAGGCCCAGAACATCTTGAATTGCCCTCATATCTTGTGCATTTAATTCTAGATTTAGTATTTTGCATGCTGTTACTTCCCTACTACAGAGTGATGAACAGGGCATACATGCTGTTAGGGAGTATCTGGACACTCAAGATGTGACCTTCCTTCTTGAAGACATGCCATAGCTTGAACATTGGTGGTCCAAGTGCATTGAAGTTAAAGGAGACTATTTTGAAAAGTAATGCAACAATCTCCAGTGAGTTTCTGATTGGACCAAGAACTTCTTGAAGTGCACTATTCTGCATACTCCCCTACTACACTAGTGCTCCACAGTTGCTCATGCTTATACCCACAAACCTTTTCTCCATCTTCAAGTCATTGGCCATAATAGATTTCCATAAACAGTGCAAACCACTGAAGCCAAACAATCAATACAGTGCATAAAGGATATGCGCCATGAGATGTAACAGATCTATGTGTTACTGTTTTCCCCTTTTCATTACTCATTTCAAGCCACGAAAGTTCTCTATCCCTTATTGCGGTGGCTCAGTGAGAAGCCGGGCAGCGTGCGATGCGACGAGGGATGTAGATGGCCAGAACAGGGTAATTGCTCTGGTGTCGGGGGGGACGGCACCAAATTGGAATGAGTCCTGGAGGCTGGAGCCACGTTGATTGAGAAGCAGCAGCGTTGGCGAGAAGGGGCAGTCGTCCTCCGTGGGAGCACAGATAAGGAGGGCACAGACAGAAAGACTGGGGAGACCCAGGCATCTATTAGAAGTGTGTGTGTGTGTGTGTGTGTGTGTGTGTGTGTGTGTGTGTGGGCTGCTAGCAGGGACCGATGTGTAAGCAAGAGGAGGTGTGGGGGGGTCAGAAAAGCACCAGTTTCCTCTGTAATGAGCTGAATGAGTGTGCTACGTCTAGTTTGGCCCTGGCGTGGGAGGATTCTTCCACCTCACCTTGGGCCCTGCCATTGTTTCATCAAAGCTTAATGATCCTGCATGTACTGTGACAAGCACAGGGCTTTATTAGTGACACTGTGCATTCATACAGGGCATCATTATAATGAATGTGCTGCACAGGCCAATATATTAGAAAGCATTTTGACAGTGGTATAAATCTAAGCGTGCTACAAGTCAAGAAAAAGCAAATGCTGCTCTACCTTCGGTCTCAACAAGCACTCAAAGGGATTTCCCACCGAGGGCTAGCCGTATATAATTAGCATCAGTTGCATTTGAGGCGCAGGAAACTGCATTTAATGCAAGCTGAAGAAGCTTAATTACAAGTGCACGAAGTAATCAGATGTCACAGGGAGTAGCAACAACTATTAAGTCCCAGAGCAGTGCCTATTTTTTAGCAACACGAGGAACTCTTCTCTGCGAATAGAAGGGGATTCTCTAAGTATGGAGTGACAGCTGTGTAGCTATTAAGGTATTTTTTCCCCCCCAGATAAATCGGAATAAGTGGGCGTTTTGCATGCTACCCCATTATCCCAAAGACCCCAAGATAATTAAGGGAAAGTAGGAGTTAGGGATGATCTTTGGATCTCGATGCACAGCCATGGAGTTTGCCGTTCAAGCACCACTTGTGATCTCTCCGGGTCTCCATTGGGGGACAGCGGAGGTCATGAGATCGCCCAGCTTGATCAAGGATTCCTCTGTCTTTTGTTCCCCACAGTTTCCCTCTCTGGTGTGCTTTCGGGGCTGCCAGTAGTTTCTGCTATATTGTGTCCCAGCCTTTGATGGTGCTAAATTAAAAATAATTTCTTGGCTTTTTATGCGCTGACAGAGAAAATTGGCAGTGCAAGTTAGTATGATAATTAATAACCGCCGCATTTTTAATCACAGATTTTTCTACGTTGAATCCTGCACTGTTCAACCCTACAAAGCACACGTGGGGACACACAGATGTCACTGTCTCTATGATGCATGGTAGCCAGCCTGTTTTCTTTATCAGTGCGGCATACTGTACTCTTCGGCACGCTCCCAGCAACATACCTCCCCTGACTCTCAGATAAAACATGGGGTCTGTCACACAGACTTGTGCTGAGGCCCAGCAGGGGAGCCCTAATGATTGCAATAAAAAACAAATGCAAATGATTACCTTGGGGTTCCCTCTTGTGTGGAATCTGTCGCTCAGCCTCTGGCTGTCAGGATGGATCACTGCCATCGTCTGTGGACATGGAGTGTTAGGAAAATAAACACCAACTGGGCCAATGCAGGCAGCAACAATGCAATAACAGTAATACTATTATCTGTTACATTGTAGGGCGGCAAGCAAAGACCATTTCTGTTAAAGAGTGATGGTCACAGCTGAGCAGAATCACACCCTGCCAACCGTAGCCATCAAATTAGTTTGTGTTCATTTGTAGTTTTGGATACTGGACTGTTTTACTTCCTCACAAGCATTCAGAAAATAATTTGTGTGAATTCACAATACTATTTATCATGAGCTATATTCTCTCTGTTGTGTGAAAACTATATTTCACAAAAAAACTTTTCACACGACAAAAAGTGTCTGTTTTAAAGCTTTGTGACCATTCTTTTCTCTTGACAAATGAGCTACTTTACCGAGTGTTTTCATTTTGTACTGTGACCCCACTGGAGTCATTTGGTAGCCATGGTTACTTTTTAGATTAAGAGGCATACTGTGATTTGTAGACTGCCCACCAGAAACTAATATGATGTAGTTGAAAATAGCTCAACTCAAACATTAAAATAAGTAAATGGATCAGAAATGGTACTTGTAGCTCATGACCAGATTGTGAAGCTTCTTTAATTGATAATGTTGAATTTTAATATTTCTATGGTGCTTTTACTGATCTACTTCTTCATTTATGCACTTTTATGATTTCCAGTAGATCCAATATACGTTCTTTTTTAGAAATGGTTAATTCAGCTTGTAAAATGGGGCATCTTTCAGCAATATGAAATTGATTTATAGTATACAAATAATGTATTTTCTTCACTTATAAATATAATGCAAAATTGTGTTAGAAATCCAGAAAACAGCTACAACTATATTGAAAATATCCCAAAAATACCCTGACAAATACATTGAAACAGCATATTTGCACATTTGTGTGTTTAGGTTGTAATTGTACAACAACACATACAGTGGGTGACATTTTATCTACATTTATGCGTAGGGCTTATTATTTTTGAGGATTTTGCAATTGGTATTCTTATCGATTTTTTTTTTTAGCTTCAGTGATAGTTTACTGGCACTGCTGTGCTTACAAAATCTTAGATAAGACGAGTAGGTTTTATGTTCTTCACATTTCATTCCCAGGTCAGGCTGTGAAAGAAACAAATGCACCCTCTTCCATCCACTTTGTCACCTTGAGAATCATCAGTAGTTGTGTGTTATTTTCTCTCTCTCTCACTGCAGGCTGAGAAAATGGAAATTAGTCCCGTGGTTGTTGTTGAATGGCCAGAGTTCAATTTGAAAATGTTTTGGCTCTAGTAGGTCATAACTAAAGTGTTGAGTCAACACAAAATAAGAGGCTCATATAAAATGGGATTTTATTTTCTAAAGTGTGTCAGGTTTTCGGATTCAGAGGACAAGGGAGGTCAAACCAAACAACAGCACAGATGCACTGAACAGTATATCACTCTGTTAGGGGAAAAAAAAAAGAATCACGTCTGCTCTGAAATTAGGCCTCGGGGCGACACGTTCCATGTGAAATCTCCTTTCCTGGTCCTTGGTGAATGGAGCAGAGATGATGTTGGACCCGGGAGTGAAATCCGCCTCCAGCCTTCCATCAACAGGTGAATTGTGGTTGTAGCAATGTGAGATTAGTTCAGGGAAAGGTGAGGAAGACTTTGTCTGCAGACACATGGATCATGCATTGTCTCTGGTAAGCATTCCTCAGTGTAAGCCCGGCTAATCCACGGGGCAGGATGTATAGCTTTTGTTGCATTTGTCTTAAAATAGACAGTTTTGTAGCTGGGAAAACGGCTATAATGCTTAAATAACTTTGACAGAGATTCAGCACACAGTGATTCAAGGTCAACAGGAGACTCCGCTGATGTTTGTACAAACCTATAAAATATAAAATAGTAAGATTACAAGCTTGAGATCACATTACAGCAATGAAATACAAACATACCTGCAGCCGTATTGCTACAGCTAGAAATGCCTGCTTTTCTATTTCGGCTCTTTTTACGGTGTGTTGTAGTTATTTGGCTGTTTGGCTCCTCCGGGGCTCAAGGTGGCTATCGGTCAAAACAATCTAAACAACAATTTTATGATTGATTTGTCATGCAGTTATATAAGAGGCTGATATAAAGTCCACACACTGCATCCTGGAAAAAGCCGAGAAAGAGATGAAATTGGAAATAATGATGATTCATTTGTTGTACAAGGAGAAAAACAATATCAAGGGTTTTTTGGCTCATTTTGCTAACGATGTCTCCATCATTAAGCATTTTCAAATGACCAGAAAGACACCAGAAGTGCTTCTTGAAACATTACAAGCTCCTTCTCGAGTGTGACTCCAAGAAAAGATGCTTAACTTCACATGCCTCCCTTTATATTTTGGGAATGTATTTGTCATTATGAATTATGGTAAATGAGTGCGATATCCACACTGCGAGAGAAGGGAATTACAATGAAACATAATGTCATTAGGACCGTTCTCCAAGTTTTAGGTGGACTTAACTGTCGGCTGAAATGACTTTTCTAATGAACTAAATTTGAATAATGTATTCGTGGACAGATTTGGAGCGCTGATATGGTGATGATTAGGATATATGACTAAAGACCAGATGCGGCAAACCACCTCTGTGTGATGCATGACACATTCACATGATTAATGATGACTGGTGACGCTGGCGCTAGGTTACTCAAACAGCGGCTTGTCGTCTCCCAGACAGCTTCTCTTACAGAGATAAACCACGCTCAAGTATTCTCTGAGAGCAAGTGAGATTTGAATCTTTACCCAGCTCTTAGATTCTGCTCAGCACTGGGAGCTGGTAAATTTAAGGCACACGGTGCTCTAAATTTTTTTTTTTTTTTTTTTGCTTACTGATAAAGAACTGTGGGGAGTTTTTTAAGCATGCTGTTTGCTCATTCAAGAAACATCAGCATACATATGTATGGGCCTGTTTTGATATTGTACAACATATGCATGTGTTGAATCAACAGAAATCCAGGGCAGAGTCGGTGATGTACCATTTATGAGGCCGGAGTCGAAGACTGCTTGACACGAAATGACCTAATGCTACTTCTATTTTCTGGAATAAACCTCGGTGTTATTCAGGCCTGTGTGCGCAAGACCTCACCTCGGAGGGAAAGGTTGCATCGCCACTCAATATCTGAGATGCTCCGGCTGCCTAATAAGTTGTGAGAGAATAGCAAAGGTATGTGCAGCACACAAATCAGGGTCCTTTCATCGCTGATAATGTCCTTGAGGACTTTGTGGCGGCCGTAGACAGCAGGAGATTAACCCAGCCGTGCTCAGGCACCTGCAGAGAAAACGCCTTTTTTAGTTCCCGTTATCTCGAGATGTGCATCACACTTCAAGCAACCAATTAACAAAGGGCATTACACTTGCACCGAGTGTTCAGTTGCATTTTCAGCACTGGAGAGAGTTTTCACGCACACAGACACACACTTTCACACACAAAATGGAGATCAATATGGTTTGTCATTCAGTGAAGCGCTTGTGGAATAATAGAGGATTTGTTTGTGTTACAGAGACACCTACTGGTTTGCATCTCCGTCGAGGTTACAGCAGTTAGTGTAAGAAGAAAAGGGGCTTTGGTGAACTTAGAGTGCAGACGTGGTGTTGAAAGGTGCCCCTCAGTTGTCCACATCTGACAGGCAGAGTGTATGTTTTGTGCTGGTGGAGCTTGCTTTTTTTCTTCTTTTTTTAAAACTCGGCAAACAAAGGCAGATGTGTGTAGATTGGGATTTAAGATTCTGATTTAATTAGCTTTGACTCTTGGGCTGCCTCTAAGGTAGTTGCTCCTACATGCTGGAAAACTCATTATGGATGAATTAATGAAGTGGGACGTACACTTGGCATCATCCATGTGGCATGCACTGATGCATTATGTATGTATTATTATTATTTTAGAGCATGAGCAAATCAAGTTTGTTTGTTGGTATATATCGGGGACAGTTTCAAAGGCGCACATTGATTCTAAAATCACTCCATATGACACTGAAGTGTTGTGCACTTTCATAAAGCAGATGCTGTTATCTTCCTCATATCATAAAATACAAGCACACTGAATGCTGTTGTTATTGACTACCTTTGATTTGCATAACAGCGTTAGCACTCTCACCACTCCACAGCCTTCTAGGGTCTGTATTGCATTAAGTATGTTCACTTCAGATTCCTTTTATTGAGCTAAGCAAGTTTTTTTTTTCTTTTTTTAACAGTCCATTTCCATTCCCTTTGACTAAACGTGGTTACATCATAAAAGAGTGAAAACACTTGAGATGCGCTCAAGCTACGGGGCTGTTTGTAGCGCGCTTTATTTGTAAAATCACTGACATGCTTTCTTAATTTGGAATTATAGCTTGTTAAAGGAGCCTTTTTTGTTGTTCCTTTGTTTGCACTCAACTACTCAAAGCCGTGCTAATCAATATTTTTATGCTAACAATGGATCAAATAACTGTGAAGGAGTTGTTTACTGTGACAAATATCACTCGACTGCAGCTCCCAGATTGGATTGGATGTGTGTAAGCTGAGTGGAATTTTGCTATTTTAAGTCAATCTCAGCACTTTTAAGTTTCATTTTCCATCCTGTGCCATCAATTAATCTGTCAAATATTATTTTTTGATTAATTTTGGATCATTGAAATGCCAAAAAATGTGAAAAAACATTCAAATTTGGCTGTAAATAACGTCAACAAATTGCTTTCTGCTTCCGAGCCTCAGCTGCTTCTCCGGTTTGTTTGTTTTTTTGTCTGTAAAACAAATCAGAAAGATATGACATGAAAGAACTCACATACACAAACAGACTTTACATACATATACTTGAATATACATGAATACAAAGCAGAGTTTCTGCTGAAGAGGTGGGGGAGATAAAAGCAGATACAACGACCTCTTGTTGAAGTTCAAAGCAAAAGAAACTGAATTATTTTAATGATAGAAAGAAAGACAGCCACAAAATAAAGGAATGGGTCATGTATAAATGTATATTGAAGCTTTACATGAGAACATTTCTACATTCAGATGTCTGGGACAATGCAATTGATAAGTCTCAGTTCCACCAAAAAATAAATAAATAAAACAGCCATTTTATTCCATTTGGAATAACAGAAAAAGAAGAGGCTGAAAACCTGAGCTAGTATGTTAGTTTAGATATGACCCCATATAAACAACTATTTTTGTGTTGCCTTCACAACAACGAATAATTAAAGTTGTGACAAGCAGATGACGCTAATTAGGAGTTTGTGAGACCTAAACAAAACTCAAAAAGCAGTAAATAACGCACTTAAACTCAACAGAATGACAGAAACAAGAAAAAAATATGTGAAAATATGAATGCTGCCGTTGCTTTCGTCTGATGGTTGGGTTAATAGGTAATTGCTTGCTACAAGGATCACTTATCTTACTTCAAGGAGTTGTGTATATCGCTTTTTCTGCAAGAAAAACTCTCAATTAATGCTGCTTTAAATGTCTTTTATTGAAAAGATTCAAACAAATGCAATGCATTTACCTGATGGAGGTGGTGGAGACCAAAACAGAGCTAAAAGAGACCAAGTGTAGCACTTGGATTTGTCAGAATAAACAAAATATTGTTGGAAAAAGAGAGAAGAAAATCTCCAAACTCAGGCACACCTTAGATTAAATTGTCCTTTTAATTATTTTGACATGTATCTGGACTATCAAGAAGGTTCTCTCAGGCAGCTTTGTGTCTTCTTTTAGGGGTGGAACAAATGAGCTGAGGAAAGTGGCTTTGTGTATACAAGCCCAGTTAATCAATCAGGAGTGTAGGTGTCTATTATCAGTCAAACAGGAGCTGCATCAGCAATAATAAACTCCACCTCTGGAAGAATTCCATTGGCTAAGCAGCTAATTCTGCATGTGGAGAGCATCCAACCCAAACGACATTCAGAAATAAGGCTTTTCGATACAGAGCATGTGTGAAAATGACTTCTAAAAGTAATGATGTTCTTAGGTAAGACTGGAATGAATTACTAGAACAGAGCATAGTATTGAGACACACGAGCTCAACTGTAGGTGATAAACTTTAGCTCGGCGTCATAAATACTCGTGGCTTGTTTATTGCATCTTATCGCTTCGCCGTGGTTGACAATGCATCATTAATTTAAGAACCTTTCTAATGAATGTGAAATGAAAGACACTCAAGCAAGCAATTCCTCTGCACTTATCGCACAAAGAGGAGATTGTCGTGGCTGTATTTCCTGCAGTCCTTACCTGAGCGCTTGTGAAACTAGTGAGCTCTGCCGTCCCGCTTTGCCAGCCGCTCATCTTTCACCCGTGACAGAAATTACATGATTCAATGGTCCTGTGGAAGAGCTGATGGACAGGCAGCCCTAAAATGTTAATAAACACACTGTTTTATATAGCAGCCTTTCATTTTTCAACCAACAAATACAGCTTTAACCTTGTCTGCTGCCCCACCTCCCCCCATCTTCCTTCCGCTTGCAGAGGTTACGGCTATACCGACATCTGCAATTCAATTCCCATCACCCCTCCCTAGTATTAAAAAAAAAAAACATATGTGAAAATAGTTCAAAATGAGATACAAACACAGCCGAGTTCTTGTCCTTGTCACTACCGATCTCACTGATACAGGCGGAGCATGAAAGCAAATAAACAGACGGTTTCTGATATTCGATGGTGTGCTTGACCTTCCAGCTCTGCTTGTCCTCAAGGAAACGCTCCAGTGCTGTCCGAGGTAGGAGTCCACTGGCAAGACTAGAGCGTATGGGATGCGAGACAAATGCTCCCACAAAGAGCTTGTTTTCATCATTATTCAATGTACGAGGATGAAATAAAAAACAAAAACGCTGTTCACGTGTGCACAAGAGATGGAGATAGCCGTGCACATTGCGGTCCATTTGTCAGTGGCATCAATACTTAATAGTGATTTGTCTGCAGAAATGCAAAAACGCCAGTGAATTTTTATGGCTGCTGTATTATCTCAAATAATGATATTATACTAAATTTTTCACGGCAGCTTGTTCAGATCAATGAATGATGTGCAGCCGGAGTTTCATTATCCCCTCCTCCAGCACATCAAGTGACAAATTTGCTCTGAATATTGTTATGGGCCTTTTCATTGTGTATTGACCTTTCACTATGATGGATGCTCTTAACTACTGTAATAAGACTTAGACGGTGTGTGGGAGGCGAGGAACGTAAAAAAGCAGCTCTGATGAGAGACCGACTCATTGCAGCACCTAAAGCAAGTGTGAATTATGGCTTCGGCTCCTTCAGGTTCCCCAAACATATGACCATATTTACACTTTCAACATGCAGCGATTATTTCACATAAGATGAAACACGGATATCCAAAGTGGTTGTACATTATTTAATGGATTGGGTTCATTTCTGCCTCCAAGAATGAGGGAGAGGGAAGTTAATTGCAGTTTAATTACTGCTTTAATTAATGGACGGTGTCAGCACAAGGTCAATAACTTGCTGTCTGCATCAGTATTATAAGGTGAGGAATCACTGTACCTAAACTAAGCACAGACTATCTATTTGAAGGCAATGCCATCTAGTGGAAGTTGTATGCATGTGCAAAACAAATGTACTTCTCATCATTTGTATTATACATGCTTCATTGTCATTTTCACATTCAAAAAAACTCCTAATTGTGTTTAAAATAATTCCAGTATGACAAACTTAGTCAAAATGCCTCAAGATGAAATATTAGACTTCAAAAATGTACCCATTTTATTTATTTATTTGTTTTTTTAATTGTTGTTGTCAGCTACACTTCAAAGTTTCCCAAAGTTTTCCTTTTTTAAAAATTGTATTTATTTATGTTTATTTATTTATTTATTTATTTATTGTCCACTAGACTCCAAAAGAGAAAGTTTGTTATTCATTTATTTATTTATCGACAACTTATCTCCCAAAAATTTCCCAAATTTATTTGTTTGTTTGTTTGTTTATTTAATTATTGTTGATTGGACTCCAAAAAGCTTCCCAAATTCTTATTTTTTTTCAAAATTGCATTTATTTAGTATCATCTAGGCTCCAAAAATGTGCCACAGTTTCCTGTTTTTTAAATTTTATTGTTATTTATTTGTTTGTTTATTGTCAACTAGACTCAAAATTTTGTTTTATTTATTTCAATATTTATTTATTTATTTGCTTGTGTCAAAATACACTAAATAGTACTTTAGGGGACATCTTACCACAGCCACAAGATAATCTAAATTCATTGATATAGCAGTCAATAAAATAACCTGTTTAAACAGCAAACACTGTTTCAGTGAGTTGTGCTGACATAATATTGCTGTTAACTACATCAACTTAATACTGTGTGTGGTTTAAACTCAAATTTCTGTGTTAACTGAATTAAACCCAATCTAAAGTTGCAGTAAATCGACTGAATTGGCTTGAATTCATATTTTTTATCAACCTTAAGTTCAGACTCTTAAGCACAATGTATGTTGTGTTACCAATTATTAAGTAATTATTGTACAGGAAAGACAGATTTCAGTAGCTCCAAAAGTTTGTCTGTTGAACATATATGTCAATTTTATTATTATTAATTTAATATTTCATTCAGCTGTCATAACCTAAATGGACTGAGGCAAACTATTGCATACTTCATTTTATTATTTTATGTTGAGCCTGTACATTTTCTTTTAGGGTACATATGTAAATACCATTATTAACATAATGTTCTAAAACCCAAATTAGACTAAGCCTGACAAATGATGCTGTAGGTGTCAGACTGAATGTAAATGTTTATATTTGTCTGTTAAATGTGTTTGCCTACTACTGAAATGCATGCTAGCAAAGATTCATACTGACTTAAAGGGGAACTTTGGTTTTTTTCAACCTGGGGTCTGTTTCCATATGTCATTTCATACATGTGAGTGATGGAGAAATGAATTTTCGACATAGCTCCAGTATTTAGCCAGGCAGGCAGCTTAGCAGCTCAGCTAGCAGCTCAGCTAGCAGCTCGGCTAGCGAAAAGTATGGGGCAGCTGCCCCCCCCCCCGCGTCGAAGTCCGCCCTAACGTGCTTTTTCCCCCACACTGACCGGCTCAGATAGTCTCACTGAGTGTCCCACAACATACTAGAGATGAGAAGTGAACGAAAACCTCCACATTACCTGGCAATCGCTCTTTGTTGTGGTCTGTATCCAAATCTCAGGACGCTAGAAACCAAATCTCGTTCCGAAATCGTGCGAGAGCTCCCGCCAAAACACCGGTATGGTCAAGTATGTTGTGGGACACTCATTTAGACTATCTGAGCCGGTCAGTGTAGGGCAAAAAGCACGTTAGGGTGGACTTTGACACGGGGGGGCCAGCTGCCCCATACTTTTCGCTAGCCGAGCTGCTAGCTGAGCTGCTAAGCTGCCTGCCTGGCTAAATACTGGAGCTATGTCAAAAATTCATTTCTCCATCACTCACATGTATGAAATGACATATGAAAACAGACCCCAGGTTGAAAAAAAACGAAGTTCCCCTTTAAGTGTAACTGCACTTAATCAATTTGAAAATTAAAAATAGGATGAAGCTCATTTTTTATTTGCTTTTAGCACAAGCTATGAAATAAATGCAGTTAGACACCAGGATCTAACAGCATCAGGCCAATTTGGTGCATTTGGTTGCATTATAAGATTTTATCCACTAGGTGGAGCTCATACTACTTTACTTTTCCTGGTTTTGCCTCTGGATTGGTTCCATTTCCCAGAAAAGGGCTTACATTAAAAATGGAAGGCATTTCTCTTCAGCAATGTTCCAATGACTGAATAGTCTGAAACATGCTCCTAAGCCCTCTCTGTGGGGTAAATTTAAACTTAGGAAAATGTCAATTCTGCATTATCCCCATTGAAAGTGAATGGGCAAAAATGTTCACAAATATCTCCCAAACTGAGCATCCTAGACGCTTGATGGTGTGATCCGTCGACGTAATTCGGCCATGCTGAACACGCCAGTCTTGGTTCCAAGTCTCTATGAACTTCAGTTCCTGAGATACAGAAAAAAATTTAAATTCCAAGGTAACGCCCACTTCCTGACATCATGCAGACTCATTGGAAAGGCCGTGTGGACAAATAGGGGGGTAGGTCCAGGTTTTCCCCAGACCCCAACCCTAATCCTAACCCTAGGCCTACACTAACTCATAGTATGGGACCCAAAAAAGTGCCACCGAAAATCTATCCCAGATGACTCAGAATGGTCTGAAACACACTCCTAAGTCCTCTCTGTGAGCTCAATTTTGGGAGTCACACTTAGGAAAATGTCTTATGCATATCACCATTGAAAGTGAATGAGCAAAAATGTCCGCAAATATCCCTAGAATCACCAGATTTTCTTTGGAATTTATAGTTTATTTTCCTCCCTGAACTTTAATTACCACCTCTGCAGCACATACATACTCTCCTACATGTAGCTGATGAGAACTCAGGTGGAAGCTGAGCAGAGTTTAGCTGGAAATAACATTTTGACACCAGTCTTTATGAATGATGAATATGGGGTGCGAGTTGTGACTGACAGGAAAAGAGAGGAAGATATCAAACACAATCCATGCACACCCACACACTCCACAGAAGAGGTTAAATCAGGCAAAATAAGTGGGTGCACAGCAGAAGAGACTACAGGGCTACAGACACCTTCACCCAAAGCTTTGTGCTCCCAGATTAAACGCTAGTTCTCATTCTGTCTTACTGCAAATAGACTTTGACTGAAGGTTTCCAGTTGATAATATAAAGCGACTGACAACTGCACATCAGGCCTGGCACGAGAATGCAGAGCATATTTGTTACTGTCTTTTGAAAAATGTTTATTTATTGACTTTTTTGGATGGTTTTTAAGGCGAATCTGTCAACCAGACGAGACGAGGCGGGAAAAACACTGAACCGGATGTTGCTCCTGATTGCAAGTGAGCGTGTTTCATGGTAGCTCTCACATTTTATATATGTGTGATGAGAAACGCTTAATCCTCATTGCGGTCGCGTAGAGCTGGAGCCTATCCCAGCTGACTTGGGGTGAAGGCAGGGGACCGTGAACATTAGGGCTGGCCCGAATAGTGGTTTCTCCGAATATTCGGGCCCTATTAAAGACGAATATCCGGATATTCGTTGAGACGGCCCGAATAGTCGGATCCGTTCGTCTGGTCTCCCCGGTCCACATTTGGCCCTCGTTTAGTCTTTAGTAAACTAAAGAATTCCCAAACACCGGTCTTCAGCATCTTGTCTTGTGTTTATGCAACGAAGTGAAGCGTGACTTCAGAGTCGGCAGCCACCCGGCCATTCGGGTGGTGTTTACAAACACGAATGGAGGAGCCGAAATGAGCCGAAGAACACAGTGAGACGAGTCGAAGTGGGCCGAAGGCGCAGGGAAGAGACGAGCTCTGAATATTTTCGTCTGGGGGGAGGAGGGGGTGATCGACATATGTGTATATGTTATAGACATATGTGTATATGTTTATGTGATCACAGGACGAGATGAGACGATGTGGGCCGAAGACGGAGGGAAGACAGTAACGCTGCATATTCTTTCCGCCCGGTGACGTCTGACGAGGGGGGCGAATATTCGGATACCAAATTAATATCTGGATAGTGCCGTAGCGAACGAATATTCGGATATCCGGGATATCCGGGTCCAGCCCTAGTGAACATGTCACCAGTCTATCATGTGGCTACACATAGAGACTAACAATCACATTTACAGTCACACCTATGGACAATCTACAATTATCAATCAATTATTAGCATGTTTTTGGTCTGTGGGAGGAAGCTATAGTATCTAGAGAAAACCCACGCATGCACAGGGAGAACATGCAAACTCCTTGCAAAAAAAAAATCCCAGGAAGGCTAGGACACGAACCGGGGATGTTGTAGCTGCAAGGCACCAGTCCTAACCACTGATCCACTGTGCACCCATTTAGAAAATATATTTTTTAATTTATTGACATACACATCAGTATAGTTTAGTGTTGCTTTTAGCTTCTTTGAATTATTTCCTCGTCATCGGTTTTAATGAGTTTCATAAGAAATGAGTGAACTAAACTGCCGTAAATGATCTGAGATTTAATAAATGAATCCTACAGTAATCAGCGAGTCACCATAGTGGAAGGGTACAGCATGTTCGTTTCAATAAGATGGATCTGATCTAAGAGGGGAACAAACATAGTTTGCATAATAAGCTATATTTTAAAACCATCAGAGTCGAGCTTATTATGTCTGACATTTAAAATCTGCCTGAAAATGCAAATGAGCAGACTAAGTGGTTCCATGCCACAATTTCACATTACCAATCAGAAAGTACATTTGCAGAGAAAGACTAATAGGACAGAGAGCGGAGCTGCTGGAATTAAATTTTTAAGACACTTCCCAATCTGTGGCGAGCACAAATTATTTAGAGTAACTGGCTTCTTTTCATGTAGCAGTTTAAACGCTGCTCGCAAAAAACCCCTGTGCTCATGCTTGAGGTTTGCACAAAGGCTAAAAAAAGTCCAAAGTTAGAGAGCTTTAGAGGTGCTGATGGGGTGATTTTGTTGTACTATGGTGCCAGCCTTGCTTTCCCCCTCCTTTTCCAGCCTTTATGCTAAGCTAAGCTAACCATCTGCTGCAGAGGGCGGTATCAGTCTTCTCATCTAACTCTTGGCAAGAAAGCACATTTCCCAAAATATCAAAAACTATTCCTTAAAATCCTGCTGGATCACACGCACCATTTAGTTGTTTACATATTTGTTATTCATCCAATGTGGCCCGCCATATGTAGGATTATTGTACTGCATTAGTCAGTGAGGTTGAAATTGCCAGTGGTGTAAAAATTAGCTGCGGCCTCTGAAAATGGAAGACTGGGTTGCTCTGTGTGTGTGTGTGTGTGTGTGTGTGTGTGTGTGTGTGTGTGTGTGTGTGTGTGTGTGTGTGTGTGTGTGTGTGTGTGTGTGTGTGTGTGGTCTCCTTGGAGATAACAGGAGAAGCGCTTGTAATGGATACTCAGCCTCGAATGAGTTATTGGCTGTTTGTTATTCTCTGTTGACAGAACCAATTTGAGGGTTACAGAGCAATTAGCTATTTATGCACAGTGCCTGGAAGAGCGAGCGTGGAGACAACTAAGTGGGACCATCCAAGAGTCAAAAGCCCTACATATGGCTCTCTAATATTAAAAATTTCCTTTTGTGTTTGGCCCGACAGTAAAGCATCATCAGTGGATTAAATAGTGTGTAAAGTGGAGAGTGCTTCATATTACCTGACTAATACGGCTCCATTCAAGGAGCCGCCATTAAAGCTACAGCCAGGTTATGTTATGACGCCAGAGGGGGAAATGGTTTGATTCGAGTTCCCATAAAGTATCAGATGGAGTGTCATGATGAATATTCATAAATTGCTTTAATGAAGACCTCACATTGATTAAGCCCTTTCTAATGGGCTGTATCATAGTGAATGCCAGAATATAATTGGATTACTGTGACTTTGGGAAGTACTTTGAGACATTGCCCACATTGGAAATGAAGATGTGCAGCCTGCTAACGGCATAATTGACAAGGATGAAGATGGATGGATCCAGGCGACTCCCAGGCTCTTTCTGCCCAAAGCAGAGGAGGTTTGCAGCTGCAGCCGTTTGCACACCAAGGCAGGATTTAATTAGCTTCAAAGGCCATTTTTAGAAAAACTGATGCTCGCCTAGGAACCGGTTTCAGTATTCAGTAGAACAAAAGAGGTTTCAGCATAGATAGAAGTGACATCATTTTGAGACACGGTTCTGTCTCATATTTAGGACTCATGTTTATCAAACTGCCAAGCATACGGTGTTGGACTTGTTCATGAAGTGAAAGAAAGTCTTCATTTTCACGTAAAACTTTCTCAAGCCTTTCAAATATACTCAATTTTAAAGTGCTGCAGAGTTCTTCTTTGTTATGAATTCGCTGCGGCCATTTGACGTTTCATTTTTGTATCGATTTTAGGTCATTTCCTTCCTTTTAAAATAGTCATTTACCACATTAACAATGTCTAGGATGCATTTCTGATTAATTTAATGTTATCTTCATTGAAACAAAAAAATGCTTTTCTTTCAAACATAAGGACATTTCTAACTTTTGAATAGTAGTGTATATTTCATACATGTCAAGTTCACATGTGCAGTAGCTAGTCGGCAGTTTTGCAATAAGATATTAGCATTGCATTTGTGAGTTGAAAGGAATTTAATCATCAAATATTCATTTTACAAATTGCAAAGTCATTTATTTCATATGTTTTATTGCTTAAACAAAGTGGATACTATTTATTCTAACACAATTTAGAAAGTTTGATGATCACATTGCTTTAATCTAAAAAAAATTAATGAGTTTGTTTATGTCTAAGAATTGTGCTCAGAGGACTTTCTACACAACTCTTAGATGCTGAAATGTGAAAGAGTTATTGGTCCATAAACTCCTGATGAATTGAAATGGCTCTCCTTTGAAATCAATACCTACAGTAAGCTGATGCATTCATTACGTCCTGATTCCGGGCCGAGCAGAGCATTAGCTAATGTCAAAAATCATCCCTGTTCAGATTTCAAAAATGTCTTTAGGCTAATCTCATTACGAATTAAGAACCCCTTTGTGTATTTCCCGGACTTCTACATATATAAACCACACAATTGAGCGGAATTATGCAAATCCTTTCTGTCTTAATGAAGCCGACGTCCCATTGAGATCTGAAAGCCTGCATTAGTCCTTTAGCGGTCCATTTACATTTTCTGGCAAAGAAGCGTCGCAGAAATTTCGCTTGTCATATAAAGTGCTTTATGCCGTGCATCTATCGAGTGTGACGTTGCTTTCCTGTTATGTTATCGGTGGGAGAGGCGGGACCACAGCTGTAACATGTGGTCGCAGAACTGTGTGATAATGAATGAGGCAAACAGCTGAAGCAAAGCTGACGTCTCCTGGGTCTGATTAGACTGTTGGTTTAATAAGCTTTCTGGCACGTCCACAGAAATGTGTCTGTGTGCTTTTTTGTGTGCAGATAACTACTCAACTCACATGTATATTTTAGTTTTTATACTTCAGTCTTTTTTGTTAATGAAAGCCAGTGCTTGTTTTTGAGATTTAAGGTGATGAATCTGTGGGTTTGAGTTTGTCTTTCGCTTTCTGAAGCGTTGCACACAGTTTGCATGACAGAAAAGCATTTTTTTTAAAGTGCACATATACACCTGATGCAATCATCTCCATAAACACTCTCTGAATGTCACTTTGGACACCTCCCTTAGTGAGTGTTTGCTGAATTGCAGTAATCTTGTAGACTTGGCAAAGCAATAGTCAGTTGCAGAGCTGGAGAATTTTCCCATCTTTCACAGAATAGAAGCATTACGCAATTGTCTGTTATGATCACATGGATAAACCTGCTGATTCAGAAACATGTGTAAACAGGTAGTTTAGCAGATGAAGTAGGAATGTTTTAAACAACTGATTCCCATGGGAAAGTGCAAGACGTGTGTCATGTTACAGCAAGCAGGATTGTTTTCAATGAACCTTGTGTTGCCATGTTCATACTCTGCATATGGTGGCTGATTATTTATATTACTTTATGATAGTAATGTTTCATTCATTTTGGATCCGGATTCTTGAGTTGAACAAATTTCATTTCATTTTTAATTTGGTCCCCCGTCGACAAAAAGTGGTTGCTGGTCTTCTGTGGGAAGATAAAACTGAAAACAAACAATTATAAATGACAAAGTGTGAATAAAAGAAAGACAACAAAAAATTATAGTAACAAAAAGAAAAAAATGTATCGGCCGATTAACTGCTGTTAATAATTTATTCAAATCAAAATATATTAACCAATTCACAGAAGACAAGAGTCATGCATGTCAGATAATATGGTCGAAATTTGCTGTAGTTCCTGGTTGTACCACCAGGTGGAGCCTCTTATTGCCTAAAATGAAGATACAGGTGTGTCTGCAGACTGCCCACGAAGGTTGCATAAATTAATGCATGGCTCTGCTGTTTAACTGCTAACTCTGGCATTCAAATTCATAAACTCGAAAGTAAAAAGATGTAAAAAGACAAAAAAAAGTGTCTGGCAGTCATCATCTTTAACGAGTTACTCGACGCTAAATACTCAAATGCTAACACAGGCCAAGAGGTGAGGGTCCACAGCGAGCAGCTGTAGATGCTAACATTGCTAAAGTTTATTAGCGGCAGGACGCTGATTACAAGCTTTCAGCAACATTCAGACGAACTTATGAAGTGCATGAGTGATGCCCTGCACTGGGTTTAAATACATTTTATAGGCAGTAAATACTCACAGGTTTGTTTGATTGAAAGATGGTGTCTATGCACATCTGTTTCCAGCCCCTGGACTAACTTTAATTACAATCAACAAGACAGATCAGGTATTATTTTGATATAAAAGCACTGTGAAGAGAACATTAACACTACAGGTCATTTACAGGAGGAAACTGCACCTCATTTGCTGTGTTTAAAACTTTGACTTCTGGTGGGCCAATCACTATAAAGCAATTTTAAATTGCCCTATTATATTTTGCAATTAAATTTATAATTCAAGTAATCTGTCATTTAGTACTCCGTTCTTCAAATTCCAAATGTAACCAAGCTGATTTTGCAGCTGAAAACAAGTGTCAGTGCTTAGAATTTATGCTATAAGCATATAGAAAACTGCTAACTTAATTTCAGTGATTAAGGAATTAATTATTGTTACCATGGCTGACTATCTGTTCAGTAAATAGTTCAAAATTTGCATCTCTAGTGACTTATTGAAAATCTTAATCATTTCTGTCTAATTAAGCGATGTTGTCATCATACAAATTGTTCATCAACACAACACAATCTAATCACAGGAGCCTATTTGGCTGAAAACAAAACGGCACACATCAGTTTTTCCCCACAAACAAAAACAGTTAGTGTAATATCATTCCAAATAAAGTTTTGAATGAAGAACAGAGGACTGCATTTTAATTTAGGTTTGTTTGCACACATTTCATCTTCTGGAAGCTGACAAGAGATAAGCAGCTGCAGTTATGTGAAGCAGCCAGAGGATGGCAGTCATCACAGCTGCTGCTCCTGAAGTGGAGTCTGTCGTATTGATTGTCTCATATTCATTGATTTGTTTACCTGCAACGGACAGGTACTCTATCAAACTGTTATTAGATGCTTCATGAAAACAGATTTTTTGGAAGTGTGAGCTAAGCTCTCCTTGTACTTGCTATTGACAGCTGAGTACATAATCAATCACTGCTCAGAGAAACTCTCAGCATCCGGATGCCACTTGAAAACAAATAACATCTGTCAGAATCCATAACGATGAAAATTAGTTACTTTTTGCTACTGTGCTGGATCCGCTCTCTCCAAATGTGTCACTCTGTGGAGGATCCTATCACGCTCATTTCACAAAAAATCGGGATAATTAGGCGATCGTCCAGTGTGGCGAGACCCATCTCCAGTCTGCAGAAAGCGCCTCCGGTCAGCGCCATGTGTTTTCACTGCACGGTTACTGTGTGTGACGGAGGAAAGGGGAAAGGTGTCCTAACTGCTCCTCTCATTCATCAAAAGTTGCAGCAGCACAGACACACTAAAAATTTTGACAAATGGGGTGGGCAACCGCTGCTGCTGGCCGCTCCCTGCCATCCTCGGTCGGATCCCTTTGGGCCAAAGAAGGTCATAAAACCAGAGAGGTAGGAACATGTTGAGAGCAGAGAAGAGGAAATATACACAGTGGGGATGCGAACCGTGACCTTGTGTCAGCTTCTTGCAGTCAACGATTCATTTACACACATGATCTCACTCCAGACTGATAAATCTCTCTCCCGCAGACAATGCCTGAAACACTGTTTCAATGACAATCGGAGCTCTGTCACTTCGCAAGATGTTCTGCATGTCTGCTGAAGTCTCTCCACCGAAGCAAGAAACTGAAAGCGGCAAATAATTTCTGCACAAGTGAGGTTACTTGACTCGATATTGGTTCAGCAGATGTCAATAGAAGTTTAACCTCTGCTGAGGAAAGGAGGCGTTGTAAATCTGTGAAATATGTACATCTTTAACACTAAATATATTAAACAACAGACCAGATGACAAGAGTCATGCATGTCAGATATTACAGTGCAAATTTGCTGTACCTGGTTGTACCATCAGGTGGAGCCTCTTAATGTTTGAAATAGAGTTACAGGTGTGTTTGATGACCGTCCCTGCTGTATAACTGCAAACTTTGGCAATCAAATTGATGAACACTGCAGCATAAAATTGAAAAAAATAAAATAAAATAAAAGGTATCTGGTGGCAATCCGATTTGGCTAGCTACCCAATGCTACATTTTCAAACGTTAGCTCTTCACCAAATCCGAGCAACGAGACTCAAACCACAAATAATCTCTTCACAAGCGAGATGTTTCAGCTCCATGCTGCTTCGACAGATGTCAGTATAACTTTAACCTCTGTTGAGGGAAGTAGGCGTTGCAAATCTGTGAAATATGCACATCTGCAACAGCAACACAGGTACAAACCTGCATTGCTCACAAGGGTGCAACTCTTTCTGAAAAGTGCCAGTGCACAAACATTGGTAAACCCATTATTCACACAAATTACAGTCTAAAAAAAAAACGTGTGTGGCAACCTCACTTCTACTACCACACCATGTCTCAAGAACAGCAAAAACCTTCAAGTGCTGCCTTTAGAGGAAGATAAATAAAGGATAAATGCTCCCTGTCACTTGCTCTTTGTTATTGTCCCTTTCAGAGGAGTCATTTGAAAGCTTTTTGCCACTGATGTTTTTCAACGGATGAGGCCGGCTTTGTTTTCACCGCCGCCTCCGCTTTTGTAGTATTTTGATAACTTTTCCTCTTTTTGAAGGATGTGAAAGAGCGAATGAGGCAATCAGTGTTCCTTCTGGAGAGGGAGCCCCTGCACAAGCGGCCATGCAATATTAATCCAATCTGCGGAGGTGGTTTGGCTTCCAGGCCGGCTTTTTCCCGGGGGGACTTCTCCATTACCTCTCCCAGCTTATCTCCCATTCCTCGATACTCCATAAAAACCCCTTATCCAACTCAAAAGTTAGTTTGCTTTTCTACTTTTCACTCTTTTTTTCCTCCCTCTCTTGAAGATTTTCTCTTGTATAATTGATCAATGAGACTGTAACTATGCATCATGAATAAATTGCTCTTCATCAGCATTAGACAAAAGAATAAAAATAGAGAAATACCCGTTTGTAATGCTGTAAGTGACTCTGAGAAGACAGGGGGAAGAAACTGTGTTGCGTGTGAAATGTTTTTCCTGAGATTAATATGAAGTAAAGAGCCAGGAGCTTCTTTTACAAACAGATATTTATCCAGGTAGGGCAATACTATTAAAGTCTCATGTAAAGAGAAAATAGAAATAAGTTTCATTGCTGCTTTCGGGTTTCTGTAAATTAAAGCTTTGGAAAACTGCCAAAGATAATCATGTAGAATTTAGGAATTCATTACTCACTTTCATTTCATTATATCAGATTCACACAAATTACACTGACTCGTGATTAAAATGGAAATTAAGCAGTTCTAAATGAAAAAGATTTAGCCCTGTATTTATTGCAACTGAAAACTGTCGGATCCGTTTAAATTATAAATGTCAAAGTACTGCTTGAAAGGACCCCAGAGTTTTCAACCTGACATGAAAAAATATGGGACGACAATGAATTTAATTTTGGAAGTGTGTTTGTACTAAAGCTGTCAATACATTTTATGGCTACATTAAGTCTAATTTATTTTGGCCATTTCTGTGCCAGAGATATTAAGCGTAAAGCAACAGCTAGAGAAATGTATTTGTCTGAAGGAATGAAAAGCCTT
Source organism: Acanthochromis polyacanthus (assembly GCF_021347895.1). NCBI lineage: Eukaryota > Metazoa > Chordata > Actinopteri > Pomacentridae > Acanthochromis > Acanthochromis polyacanthus. The sequence goes on along the minus strand of NC_067132.1, from coordinate 24,165,434 downwards.
AAATCGCCTTCACAGAGTTTGTTTTTGTCAGAGCAGAAGGGTAGCGCACAACAGTGAGGAACCGAATAATTAATTTATGACAGAAAATGTTGAAAGGTGTTGATTTTGAGATCATTAAAGATTGATTGCGTATTGATGTGTCCGAGGAAAAGCACCTGCAATATCGGCAGTAGATCTACAAAGGCAGAGGATGTAAAGAAACGTCTTGAGCACTGCAAGCTGACCTGCAATGCTGTGGTTGATGTAATGCTTTCGTTTTCTGTCTCTCTCTCTTTTTTTTTTAGGCTGATTACCCCAAATCCTTGCTCTAAAACCATCATAATAGCTAAAAAATGCAGACACTGCACTCTACCTTTGGATAATCTTCAGGGAAAGCGGGCTGAATATGAACAAAATGTGTTCTTTGTTTGGAAAAAGAAGCATTATTTCAGATTTCTGCTTCATCATTCATTCATTTATCTGTGATTAATGTGGATTTCATCAGTTCTGGTTTCCTCCCACAGTCGTTGTAGGTTAAACAGTGATTGTAAATTGGTTTTAAGTGTGAATATGAATGCTGTTATGAGTCTGCATGGCGACTGAATGAATGGATTTATGTTAGTTTGTCTTTTAATGGCACTAAATTAAACGCACAGGTTAATCTACAAGTTCACAAATGAGATATGTGTTCAAATTTTGCTTAACCATAATGCTATCTTTCATTCACATGAATAAAAGCTGACACTCTTCTCACTGTTAGTTTAGTTCAACTATTTTTTCTTTTGCTTTTGTTATTGCATTTAGCTTCAGGCTCATTTTCAATCAAAAACTGAAGATGTTGGTTCATCAAAACTGACATTTCTTGCTGGAGTAAACACTTAATTAAACATCAATAGGTACATATAGCAGGGCTGCAGAATCAGTCGATTTCAAATCAAAACTGCTATTTGATACAACGCAATTAGCAAATCAAAAAGGCTGCCATTAACGATATGTGAGGCATGATCAATAAATAATGAGACTAATGCTGCATTAATTAGATTAGAGTGATGGATTGGATTGTTTTGCTTGCCAACTGATCGATAGAAACTGTGCAGTTTGGGCTGCATGCAGCGGTTTGACTGACTGAAATCCAGTCGCATTATTTTATAGCCAGACCTCATACATTTTGCAGGATGTCTTACCCAGGGGTTAAACTGCTGTAAATGCTTTTGCAAATTCAAGCCGTCTTCCTTGTGTGACCGTCAGGCTTTTGAAGGTGTCTGGTTTGATAATTCTGTCACATGTTTACCCTATTACACAGCAAATATTGAACAAAAGCTTGACTGTAAGAAAAAAAATCTAATGAAATCACACCATCTGTCCCCAAAAAAATGCACAATGAGACATTTTTCTCAAAACATTTACCCCCAATGTTAAGTTTTAGCATGATCTTAACTTTGACTAGCAAGTTAAATCAGCTAGCTTTAACTTGATATGGCTCTTTCATGCTATCTGTCTAAGCAGCACTTTTTTGTGCAGATGGTAGAAGTCAGATAATGGACATAATTCAGTTTTGGTTATCAGTGTATTTAGGCTTTCTTGGCCAATGGAATACTGTCCAATAGTTCATCAAATGGCAAATGTAACTGCCTCCACCAGTCGAAAACAAATGAAACATAAAAGCTGCCTACAGATTTCAACAGGAGTCATGCTTTTCAGTATTTTATTAACCGCTGCACAGTATGGTTTTGTTTCAGTACAAGCTGACAGCACTGATTTTAAAATATGATCTAATTAATAGTGACTTGCTGAAATGCAGCGACTGCCAACTTTGATTGATTAGATTGGAAACGGCTCTACTATCCTGATACCTTCATCGTACTTTCTAGTTAATTAGCAGAATTCATTGCAGACATGTTTGCAGAGCGATACAGACAGATGATTAACTGCCATCTGGCCATACATTAACAACTCAGTCGCTGTTGTTTTTGCGGCGAAATTACCAACAGCGGAAAAACGGGAAAAACTCCAGTACTTGCAGAGGACAAGTGAAAGAGTCCGGGAGTGAAGATGCGAGACGTGGCAGGAGAAAATTAACAGCTCTTGTCCACAAGGCCTCTTTAAAAGCGACTGTATCCCAATAGCGCAGGAACACTCTCCGGTTGCACTATCAACAGTTTTAAATATTTAATCATGTCTGTCACAGGATCTCACTTTTGACATTGACGTCAACCTCTACACGATGAGCTGCCAAGTGTTTCCATTACACGGGCCTCTCATGCTCCGAGCGCCGACAAACTCTTCCTCAAGCACCTCACTTCACAGATCAAATGGTCTCGAGCTCAATCATAGCTGAGTGTACAAATAATAGTCCCACGCCAGCGTGCCCGGACTAATTGATCACTTTCGTGGGGATGATCAAAAGCTAGAAAAGGCCAGGAAGTATGACGAAAGTGCTGCGAGGATGCCTGGAGACGACTCTTGTGAGTTCTCCGAGGGTTTCTTGCCTGGTTGTCACCCGGACAACCCGCCTCGGTGAGCATCAGGGACTCTGGGGCCAATCTCAGTGGCAGCGCCGCTGTAAATAGCGAGCGTTTCTCCCATGTGTCCTTGTTCCTGTTGTTGGTTATACTTTGAAGAGAAAAAAAAAACAAAGGTTGCTACATGATCAGAAATCCACCATGTGGAGCTGGAAAAAAATAGCAACCATGCTATATGTTACACTCTCTGGAAAGCACCATTAAAATGCAAGGCTCCCTGGAGGTAACCTGCTTGCACTGCTTCCTCATTTTTCCTCTTTAGAGCAAAGTGGGAAAAAGCATTCATTTCTGAATCCGTGAACATTTGTTTGGCCTATTTTCCACTTGCCATTATTTTCTCAGCTTATCATGTTTTATTCATTGGGTCAGATTTTGATTTCAATAATCCTATTGTTTTGCTCCAAAAAGTAATCTACATTGCAAATGAGGAATCCGGTGCACTAATTTTTTTCCCCTGTATTTGACAGTCCTGCCAATCCTGCCACTCGCATATGACGGTGCTTAATTCCTGCTCATTTTTTAATTACAACTTGAGCAGTTCAATATCACAGCCTGATTAAAACATTACAGGAGCGGGGGTTCAGCAATAATTACAGATTGGCTGGCCGGAATGTCCAGAGTAAATGATTTTATTTGAGGAACATAATTACATCTGCAAAATGCATCACTGTGAACGATTTAACAGCACCTATCAGTTCTAGAGGGGAGGTTTAATGGGTCGTTTCAGCAAGCCCTACTGGACATTATATTGAGCCGGAATGAGCGAGGATCCTCTGCTGGATTCGGTGGGAGCGTCACTTGTCCCTGGTGCTGTGGGAAAGCAGTGGAACAAATGTATTCAGTGATCCTCAAAGTCATAGAAAGTGTTATTTACATTTTGCACATTGAAAATTCAGGCCTGTTTGGGCATCTTCTAGTACAGAGGATGAGCTAAAAGGACAATAATCATTAGACTGAGAGTAGAAGAAGAAATGCATAGAGAGGAATCTGAAAATTTCATATATTTAGTATGCTTAAAATGCTCAGTGAATAATTTAGTATATGAAAATGTAAAATTGATATACCGTATGTTAAGTGTGGTGGCTTTATGCATGTTTATTTCCAACAATTATCCTGTTTTTGTTGCTGCTTTCAGTGTGATTTTAAACAGTTACATCTCATTTTAGGCAATTAATCCTATGAGAGTTCAGTTAAACATGCATTGTGGATTCAGAATCACAATCGTTGTTAACCTGAAAACATCGCAGGCCTCCGTGTTTCCTTTTGCAAAAAACACATTTCAATTTTTCTGGAGCTGCACAGCTTTGGCAAAACCATAATCACGATTATTTTTTGATCAATAAACGTCAAAATTATTGAGGGACAAAATATTTTCTTGCACTTTTTAAGCAAAGCACCACTTTCACTTACATGTCCTCCATTGCTGCCAGAATACAGATCGTTGCATCAAAATCAGACTGATCCTTCTCTACGGTACGTCTCCGAGAAGCCAAATAAAATTGTGCAAAAACTTTTCCTACAAAGTAAATCAGCATAGTCTTGCTTTAACTTTCACACTGTATGATGCAGTGATAAACTGTATTGTGTAGATTTATGATGGGCATTCAGTGAGTGTGCTGCCACTAAGGCATTTGTTTTGTTTTAGTGGAATGTGTCCTTAAGATAATTCATTTTTGTAATTTCAGTTGGATAACGTGTTAGTATTTGTTAAAAAGGTTAAAAGTATATGGAAAAGAGATTTATTTTCATAGCCGTCCTTTTGATGACATCACATCCTGTTAGTGCCTGTTTACTTCCTCCTCCTGGTTCTTCAGTCAGCAAGGCAGACATGTGGATGATCTGAATCTAATCTGCTGCCATCAGCTAAAATTCATCAAAGAGGCAATGCTGTAAGTTATTGTATGTGATGTTAGACTTATTAGGAACGTAAATAACAATCTTTGGTAGTTGTTAAGTGTTTAAAATGTATAGTTTATTTTCCTGTATTTGCTAGCTAAGTATATGTTCGATGTTAATGTGACTGCTACTGGAGGGGCATCGAGTGAAGTTATTTTATGTTTATGGTCACTTGCTATGTGATGTTAAGTTAATAGCATTGATTTGGATTATTTTATGTTTTATTTACAGTTTTCACCGGCATGCTAACGAGGAAGTGTGACAGTAAACGGTCAGCTTTACTCCAACTCTGTCTTCATTGGCTCCAGTTTAACTTGGTGTTTAGTCAGAGTTTCAACACACTGCACGAGAACATTACAGTGAGACCTTTTTCTTCTTCGGCCTTCATGCATTCATCATATTACGGTTTGTGTTGTTTTTCAGAGTGCTGAACAAGTTAATTGTGTTGCTTTGTGGCAGGTTCATGCATTCTTTGCGTAGAATTGGCTCTTGCTTAACATCACTTATGCTACATCCAAGCTAAAGTTGACGATTTGTTTAGAGAGAGCAGCTCTTGACTTTCTATTCCAGATATTTGATTTTCATTGCGCATGGCTTCTCTTGGCTACACAGTGGCTTCGCAGTTTGTAGCTAGAAGATCCCCGGTTTGCATCCCCGTCTTCCTGGAACCTTTCTATATGGAGTTTGCATGTTCTCCCTGTGCATGCGTGGGTTTTCTCCAGTTTCCTCCCACAGTCCAAAAACATGCTGAGGTTAATTGTGTCGTAGTTTCTCTGATGTCTGTGACGTGCAGGCGAAGAAGAAACGTCCGTTGACACTGACTTTCTTAATAATGTGTTTATTATAAGGAAGAACAGCATCGATCAGACAGAGGCTGTCCGGGAGGATTCAGCCAAATAGCAACTGGAGTTCACTTTAATATGCTTTGAACAAGAAGGTCAAGTATGAGGTCACAACAAATGGTTTCTGCTAAAAGACCAAAATAGGAAACAGAGAGCCGCTTCAATCATCCTCGTAGACACAGAGGCCCCGAAGAGCCCCATCGATCATCCTCCTGAAGACTGGGACCCTTATTTAAACACAACATCGAACTATTCTAGGCAGTCAAGAGCTGACGAAACGCATTCCATTCTACAAAATATATTAAGTAACGCATGTCTCAGATCACATACTACAATTGATCATTTTAAATTGTTGGTAGGTGTGAATGTGAGCGTGATTGTTTGTCGCCATGTGTAGACCTATGATGGACTGGTGACCTGTCCAGGGTGTCAGGGTGGGATAGGCTCCAGCACCCTCGCGACCCTAATGAGGATTAAGTGGTGTATAGATAACGGATGGATGGATTAATTGTTTACAGGTGATACTTTGTGTGCTATGTTAGCGTGCTGCTTGGTTAAAATCACCCTCCATCAAGCTTACATGAGTTTAAAGATGGTAAATAGTCTGCGTTTAAATAGCATCTTTTCACCATAGTTTGGTTCGAATCAGTGCTTTATAATGTGTTTCTCATTCACACATTCACACATGCATAAAACGTCAGAGCTACCATGAAACACACCCGCTTACAGTCAGGAGCAACATCAGGTTCAGTGTTTCTCCCACCTTCACAGAGTCACGTCTGGTTGACAGTTTTGCCTTATAGATCATCCAAAAAAGTCAATAAACAATGCCTCTAATGAGGATTAGGTGGTGTATAGATAATGGAGGGATATCTTCTCTTTATTGTATATCACTCTTCTGCTCTGGACTGCAGCCACAACATGCAGTAAATGTTTATACAGGCTGCGATTTCAGGGGTGCATGCAGGTCCCCAAAAAGGCCAGCATCTCGATTGTTCCCCGGTGGCTGGCTGTTAGCGTAGGAAGAAATTGACTGATATGCAGCAGTTTCCTATGAGCAGAGCTTACATTTTAAATGTCAACATCACGTCATGTTCATTTAGCTGCGGGAAGCCAAAGTCGCAATCGAGAATAACAGTCGATTAATTGTGCAGCCACACTCTATCCATAGCGTTACCAGAGGTCAAGCACTCCGCAGGGTACCTTAAAGTCAAAGAGGCAAACTGCTTTATATCCTCACTAATCATTGATCAGATTTAGGCATCGTAAGGTTTTACAAGCTCCTCTGATGGAGCGAGGTCATTTTAACATTTTAACAACTGAGTGCAGTCTTCATTTAGCCGTTCCCAGCCTGATTGTCATCAGTTCTGTGGAGATGCTTTTCTCTTTAGTTAGCTCCTTTCAATAAAGAGCCTCATGTGTCTGATTACTACAGCAATGGAGGCCAAAGCGTGTTTTTGAGCTACGAAGAAAAACTGACAAATTAAAATGAAATTACACCTTTTAAACACTGATTTGATTATTCGTGAACAATTCGTTCTCATCTCGACGTGCTCCGTAAACGGGAATCGTGCTGTGAAATCAGTGCGGTAAATGTTCCCACAAAGAAACCACAATCGCATTTAAAGTGCATTTCTAAACAGGACACCTGTGCAAAATGCAACTTTATTAATGTGAGAGGCGGGAGGGAAGATGTTGTTGATGTTTGGACTTATCACATTATGAAGGCGTAGCCATCCATATTTTCCTCTGCCAATTTCTTATCTCCGTGGCGCCACAAAACTGGAAGGCAATAAAAGCGGTGGCAACATGTACATACATCATCAAAAACACTGAGGGATGACAGGAGCTGCTTTGATCTCACTTTTTTTTTCTGGCTCTGCACCTGGAATCAGGAGGAGTTTACGGGTGGAAGAAAAAAGAGAGCGAAGAGAAGCCTCTTGCAGATAAACAGCACTTACTGTCAGAATCCTGTTTAAATGCCCCCAACAAGACCTTCAGCTGCTTTCAATGTATTCACAAGTTTCCCGACAAGGCGCTCGCACAGAAGGTAAGCCTTGGCATTATATTACCCCTCCCCACAGCACAATGTCTGCAGGATAGGACATCTAGGACATTTAGCAAAACAGCCTGCCATTTAGACGACCTAATAAAACCAACAAACAAGATCTGCAGGTTTTAAGGGCCAACGGCCTGTTGCGCCAGCTGAATGTGGTTTATGACTTACTGCAACGTGTCTGCACTGGTTTGCACTCAACACATGGATGTTCAGACGAGTGTGTTTGACCGTGACTAGGTTTCTTTACACAGGGGATTAAGTTATATCAGAACAGAGCATAAAGGGTTGCAGAAACTAAAGCAATCTGTGGCAAACCTGTGGAGTCTGCCGCATAAATGAGTAGGAAATATTCACATGAGTGAACACAAAATGTAAATCCAGAATTGTAAACATTTGATTTCTGCTTTACTTAATGGTCAGGCTGATTCTACTTGACTTGCTTTTTATCCGACACATTGATCTCCTTTTTTTTATTACCCCTCAAGCTGTTATATATGCGAGTAAAAATTCTGTGCAATGATTCAGAAAGAATACCTCATCTACATATTAAGAAAGACTGTTTTAGACCAGCCATGGCTGCACCTGAAGCACACAGTTTTCACAAGATTCAATGTCCTGGATCTACTGATCATCATTTCAGTTGGAAAACATCCTGCACAGGTGTCATTTTCTGTTTTTCTTTGTAGATGCACCAGTAATTCTATGCTCATAATGCCAATACTTCTCTTTCAAAGTTGATTTAACCTTAAGTTCCACATTTAAAAGCTTTTAATGACTCAGATACAACTCCACACCTTGTTTTCTGCCCTCCCCACTTCAAGCAGCCCGAGCACACCAGCTCACCAATCAATTCTGCTCAAACCCTATAACACTACTCTACCACACACAGTGGCAAGCTGTAATATTAATTTAACTCTAACTAACTCATACTTGTTCAGACCGGGTTCTGAATAAGAATGCCGACACAAAAAGCCCCAACTGTGACACGATTGTTTGTTTAGGTTTGCTACATATGAAACCCCAGAAGTCTGAATCCATGTTTTTGAGCCATTTTGGGGCTTCTTTTTCACAATCCACCAGTAAATATATGTCCATATTGCCCATTGTCCAGAAAAAAACTCATCTCTGTGTATCAAAGTTGCATATTTACACCTTTTTCTAAAACAAAAATGATCCCATCTTGCTTTGAAATTACTTAGATGCGACGTTTCATTGTGCTTTCTGTCCTCTCCATTGAAAACAGTCCAAACCCACCAGTTCACAAACTATTCTGTTCTACATAATGACAAGCTGTGATATTGAACAAATTCAGTCATACATGTTGAATATTGAATAAGAATATTGATAGGAAAAGTCCTAGTTCACAAGTTGACAGGATTGGTTCTTTAGATTTATTGTATATGAAGCCCCAGATGTCTGAATCCGTATTTTTGAACCTTTTTGTGGCTTTTTTTGTGGCCACCAGTAAACATAGCCATAATTCCCATACTTTTTTTCTACAGTATTGCTCCATTCATTGATTTAACCTCTAAAAACTCATCTCTGTGTATCAAAGTTACTTATTTCAAAGGGTTTTTTTTCATGAAAATAATCTATTCCTGCCTTAAAATAGCTTAGATCAGGGGTGTCAAACTAATTTTATTGCATGCTACACATACAGCCCAATTTGATCTCAAGTGGGCCAGAGCTGTAAAATCACAGCACAAAACCTATAAATAACCACAACGCCATAAAAAAATTTGTATTTGGTAAAAAAAAAAAAATAAAACTTGAGTTTAACTGGAGGTGGTCTTTAATATAGTACTCAAATAATCCTGCAAATTGAATTTATGTCTACTCGATTTCCGAGGATGGAAAGATCTGTCATTCAGTAAATCACCAGTTTATATTTACTTCAGTATCTTAGAACTGAAAACCAAAGAATATACCGGTATATTTATGTTGTTTTCCTGCACATGTTTACAAGCTTGTCATGGAGCACAAATATTTATGGCCCTACACGTTAAAGAAACACTGACTGACTGACTCCGCCTCCTCATAAAGCTGAGAAGTCATTCAGCACAGGTGGCAGCTATCCAGCCGATGGCCTTCCTGACAGCCTCACACAAGACCATGAAACAGTATCAGGCCACCTTAGACAGCTGTCACGAGTGAAATAGCACACATTGACTGCTTGTCACCCATTAATGATGGCCTACGTTCACATCAGACAATGTGACAGGAAGCTCATAAACCTGTTTGATAGAGCTAAACCTCAGAAGCAGCACCAATATTTGTTTAAAACACCGTATTTTCATTCTTTGTCACAGGCTTCAAATTAGTCCGAATTGCAACCTTGTTTTGTGGCTCCTTGATTTCAACTACCATCTCTGCTTCCTGCTGTTTTGCTGCCCGAGGTTGTTTCATTGAGCATGAGGAGCATGTTTTTTGAAAAGCTTTCGAGTTTTGAAGTGTTTTTGAAAGTGAATTAATGCAATTAAGAGTCCCTATTTATCAGAGTTGTTATGAATGTTGCTCTGATTGTGTTTGATGTCTCGCTTTGAAGCCTCTCTAACGATACAGAGAAAATTTTGGACTCCTGCTTTTTAGACCTGAGCCACGTGCGCTGCTGTGATCACTGGGCACATGAAACTGCTCTCGTCAGGAGTAGATTATACGGACTGAAAGATGTGAGGGTCGAGCATATGACCCCGATGGACGTCTGAGGAATGAGTTTTAGTTTTTTTGCAAGGGGAAAAAAAAAAGGTGCTTCAATCATTCATCATCTGCATTCTGGGTGCAAAGGCTTGAGTTGTTTCTAATAGACTGTGGTATCATTTTTGAGCTCAGGTTTAACCACTTGCATACCTGGATACTGAATATCTAGTCTTTTCACAGGGTTCTAAGGCAAATACCAAACCTGACAGTCAAAAAACTAGATTACAGCAGATTGTAAAAACATCATTACATGCCGAGAAAATGTACTTCAGTGCAAATCTAACTTCCACATTTATTAAAGATAACATTTTTGGGAGTAATAAATAGTAAATGATGATATTTACATAGTATATGTGTCTATGTATCTTTAAATGCTATCAGGTTGTGTCTATTGATTGATTTAGATAATTCAGCACATTCCCTGTCCATCACTTGCAAAATATTGGATTTTCCTAATGAGAACTTTCTTGAGAAAGCAGATGACCCCCTTTTTTTTTCTCCTTCTTCTTCTTCTTTTCACATCAAATATTAACCCAGCATCCTTGCCAATAACCCTAATGAAAGTCTACAGTAAACTGGCATGCCGACCAAGGAAAACACAGCTAACCGGGTTGTTATTGACATTACGTCTGCCAAACCTTGGCACCACAGTCGGCCCCGGCAGAGAAACCTTGATCAAAAATGACATCAAATCACAAAATCTAATTTCCAGTCCTTCTAGTTCCTGCACCGGCCTGCGAGTCAAAGGGTGTATCGTCAATGGAGCAGCGTAGAAAATGTTCAAATGAATTTTTGCATTGTGCACCTTTAGGCTACAAGACCTTGAAATAATTCTAATTTATTATAGTGGGTTATTATTTTCCAATTACTTGGATCTCATTTGAAACAGGAAGCAAATTCTATTAGCAACATCATCCAGGCGTTGTTGGAAATGGAAAATGTTTTCCTCCTCTCCATTCACATTAAGCTGTCCTTGAAAGAAAATGCATCTCGTGTCAAGAAGAGAATACATATTGATGGCCTTTATCTAGCTACCTGATGATCAAATGTTAGTAAATTAAATCCAGCCAGTTTCCAGTGGAAGGGCACGATTCTCATTTAATACGACCACACTCTGGGAAGAGCAAACACCATTACGAGCAGCAAACCAACATGCACGCCGACAATCTTTAAAGGGAATCTGATTGATTTTCTCGGGAATAAGCTATTATCTACAATCAGCGGTCTTCAGATGAAAAAGGGTCAGTTAAGAGGACACAGCAGAGGTGAATACACAAAACAAAGTGTGGCACTGATGTGATGGGTAGTTACAAACGGCTTGGAGCTCTTTTTGACAGATAATAGCAGAACACGAGCGTGTCAAGGACAAAGAGGCAATTCAAGGGATCATCGAATTTTTTAAGACATTGCGACTCAGAATTGACCTCATAGCTGCGACAGTATAAAGTTTAATTACATAAGTTGGTGAACAAAAAGTAAAAGAAATGAATGGAACACTGAATCTGTTTAGTTCGGAAAACTTTTCTATTAAAGCTTTACAGTGTCTTTAACTGATGAATTTCTATTTGTGAATTTCTTGTAGCACAGGCTCTAGCATTGCTTTATTGGTTCATCTGCCACTTTAGTTTAGAATGAAACATCAATAACTGCTGGATGGATTGAAATTCATGGTCTCCAGCGGATGAAAAATGTAAAAATGTTTTCAATAAATCCAGCAATCCTTTGGCTTTTCCTCAAAGGACATAGACATTTGTCGTTTTGAGTGAAATGTCTCGACAGCTTTCGGATGTTTTGCCATTGGTTTTGGTGATGACGTTCACGTTTCCATCGCAGTAAGGTGTCAGAGTCAGAAATACTTTGTTGAAACAGCTTATGTTATATCCATCCATCCATTATCTATGCACTGCTTCATCCTCACTAGGGTCACAGGGGGCTGGAGTCTATCCCAGCTGACTTACGGTGAAGGCAGGGGACAACTTGGACAGGGCGAAAAAGACTCACATTCACACCTGTGGACAATTTAGAGTCATAAATTAACCTCAGCATATTTTCGGACTGTGGGAGGAAGCTGAAGGAAGCTGGAGTGCCTTGAGAAAACCCACATATGCACAGGGAGAACATGCAAACTCCATGCAGAAAGATCCCAGCTCCATGCCGGACACGAACCGGGGATCTTCTTGCTGCAAGGCGACAGTGCTAACCACCGAGTCACTGTGCAGCTTATGCTACAGTTGCTCCTGTTCAAGGCTTAGACATTTAAGCAGTAGAAAAAAAGTGCAAACATAAGTAGAAAAATATGTCCTATAAATATAAACACAAGTAGAAAACTATAAGCATAAAATGTAAAAATGTGCATTGGAGTTATAATTGTGTTCTTGCACAGATCCATTAACCACTGACCTTACAGTTAGCGCCACCATCAGGTCAAAGCATCACCACATATAACTGCTAATAACACTCTAAACCAAAATGCTGAGCTTGGCCAACATTATAAATAACATTTTAGCATTGTTACTGTGAACACATTGTGGTGCTGCATTGGCAAAGCACTTATAATTGCTGTGCTTTGGGCTCACTACAGAATCATAAATCTGCTAGTGCAGCTTTAGTTTTTCTTTTCCTACTAATTTATTTTCAAAAGGAAACACTCTTTTTAGTGACGCTCAATTAATTTTCACGCTTTATTAATCCAAAATCTACATCTGTTGAAGTCGCACGATGGCATGACAAGTATTTGAGTATTTCCCTTTAAATGCATGAGTATCTTATTGTAGTACTCAAGACTGTTCTTGAGGTGTTCAGATCACTTTTAGAGGATCAGTTCTGCCTCAGAGTTTACAGGGTTTTTACTTAATCTTGTCTCAGTCTAAGGACTCAGGCTTTAGCTTCATGACCTGTCAAGATCACAACTGTAGGGATTTCATTAAATTATCCACACATTATCTGATTTATTTGTTAACACCATTGCGGCAGAAGGTGAAATGTGCTTTAGATACAACCTGTAAGATCTAGTTCTAATTTGCAACTTTTGTTATTCGCTTTCTTCCACTTAGCCAGAGTCAGGTCACAATAGCAAGAGGCCAAGCAGGTCATTCCAGATGTCCTCTCCTTAGCAACCTTTTCCACTTCCTCCTGGGGGATCCCAAGGGATTGTGAGACTGGATGAAATATGTAATCCCTCCAGTGAGTTCTGGGTCTGCTGCGGGGTCTCCTCCCAGTTGGGCGTGCCTGGAAAAGCAGTAGACATCCTAATCAGATTCCTTAACCGCCTTGACTGAGCTTTTTCACTGGAATGGCCAATTCCTGCTTTTCCATGTCCATGTGCGCTGGCTGGAAAGTGGACTGTGGCTTTGTTCATGCTACAGTATAGCCACATTGATCTTCTTTGTAGCAGGTTGGTCTTCCTTTCATATGCAACACAGAAAAACAATGACTAAACAGCAACTGCTTACAGCACCGTATCAGTGATTATCCCTGAGGTTTGCTGGATGCTGTGCATGACCTCAACACAGGACTTGTGGAGAAATAAGGGCTACTGCATGTACAAACAAAGCTCCTCTAAAGTCTGACAGCAACTACCTTAGCTGCAGCTCTTTTAATGATGAATTATAAAGACATGGATAACAGAGAATCTCCTCTTATGAAATGTCCGTTTACAGCAGCACTTGTTTTCCTGGTACATGCACAGATGAAAAACACTTTTGCGGACTTGGGTAGATGATGAAATTTACTTCATGTGTGCCCTCGTTGACAACATGAACTGACGCAAAAGAAACAGCAGCTCTACCCCAAGCTCCCTCAAAAGGCAAGCCACCATACGGAGGAAACAATAGCGTCTGTGAATGATTCTCACTGCACAGAGCTCATGACCACAGGGCATGGTTGGACTGGAGATCAACTGATAAACTGACAGTGTCGTCCAGCACAGGAAAGGAAAAATCATTGGAATGTAGATCAACTGGTAAACTGACATTATGATCTAGTACAGAAAACCACACAGCAGTCATGAAAGTGAGTTGAACTGTGAGCTCCAAGGTTGCATTTTTTACGTATAATGCTCATGCACCTTTGTTGTTTGGGAACTATTTCATGTTGGAAGGGTAAATTTCATACATAAATATGGTAGAGGGTAAGGTTTGAGGCACACCTCAGAAGATATGTTTATACACCTCTTATATGGTGTTGTACGGTACTGTACCGTAAGGTTTAAACTAAAAACCTATTTACAACAAATCGATAAAAAAAGAGTTTGAGTTCACTATAGAAGCTGTTACATTTGTACTACTTCTTTTGGGGAGAGAACCACGCTGCAAAAACTGAAACTCTTACCAAGTCTATTTTTCTTATTTTTAGTCAAAATGTCTCATCCCACTTGATTTAAGATAAATCACTCACTAGAAAAGCACTCGGAGAGCGCATACCTCCGCCAGGCCATCTGTCTGTCTGTCTGTCTGTCTGTCTGTCTGTCTGTCTGTCTGTCTGTCTGTTTGTCTGTTAACAGCATAACTCAAAAAGTCATGGACGGATTTTCACCAAAATTTTACAGGATGTCCGGAAGAGCAAAAGTAACAATCGATTAGATTTTGGAGGCCTGGCGGCCATCTCTCAATTGTACAGAGTCCTTCAAAAAATTCCTGGATCCAGATGGTGATCCGGATCACCTCCAAAATCTAATCGATTGTTACTTTTGCTCTTCCGGACATCCTGTAAAATTTTGGTGAAAATCCGTCCATGACTTTTTGAGTTATGCTGTTAACAGACAAACTGACAAACTCCGGTGATTACATAACCTCCTGGCGGAGGTAATTATCTTGTTTTGAGCTGAATTTTACAAGAAAACTCAAAACAAGCTGAACCGTCGTGTCGTCCTGCGGGTCATATTGAGCCGTTTCAAAGTTTGAAAAAGTGGGGGAAAAAAATTTATTTTCACAGTGAAACTTCTGATGTCCATATTTTCAACATTTTTGGGAAATCTTTGAACATTTTTTGGTGGAAAAAAATAATTAAAAAGTTTCTGAAGAACATTTACATCAACATCAACCAAAATCCAGCGAGTTTTGCTGGATTTTGGTTGATTTGTTTTCCAAATGTTCTTAAAGAAAATATAAGTTTTACATATATTAGTTTTACATATATATGTGTGTGTGTGTGTGTGTGTGTGTGTGTAATCACTTTTGATATTTTTAGGCTCAGTTTATGTGGTGGGAACTTCCTTATATTCAGATAATAGAAACAAAATGTCCTGTATTCAACTTGATGATGATAATAAGAGGATATCCTTTAAAATGCTGAAGATTTTTGCATTCTTCTCTCAAACACAGTGAAATCCACTCAGTGCTTCAGCATTTTCCACATTAGTTCCATTTCATTACTAGTTTAAGATCTGGAAGAAAAAAAAATTACATATCTAATCAGTTCCAGTGTTCTTTTCTTTTTCGCTAGATTTTTATAACAACATGCCTATAAGCTTACATGATTAGGGGAAAAAATGCCTGAAATGGTTTCATTACTCTTTTTTTTTAGGACAATTGTTTTCATTTTCACAGCACAGGAAAGTGGAATATTTTTACTCATCCATAAACCTGATAAAAGTTTTGCATTAAAAAAAAAGAGAGAAACAGCTGAAGTCATGAAGTTGGGGGGCTATAAATGCTACGTTCGAGGTAGCAAATGAAATCAAACACTGGGGGGCATTTCAGCAGACGTGGACATGTGGTTAATGAACTACATTATATGGGTATTGAAGTTAGTTAATGCCCCAAGCAGCAGAGGCTTTCACTTCAGTCTGAGGCATCATGGATTTTTTTCTTCTCCGGATTGTCTGGCCCCAAAGGGCGTGAAAGAGGAATGATCTCCACGGTGCGATTTGCAGGATGACTTGATTGACTCTGCAACAATATGTTGATGGAACAAAGCAATTTATTGACACAGTTGGATTTTCCAGCACGTGGTGTATGTTACCCACCTGTTTTGTTGTCTGGGGAGGAAAAAGAAAAGCTTATTAATTGTATCCACCTGGTCTTTGCGAGCCGATCTGCGACAGCGTGGGAGGCGTTCGCATCAAATATCTGCAAGGCAAGTAAATATGTGAAACTGCAGTCTTCATAAGCGCAGACTGATTGTTTCAGCTCCCCGTCATGATAGCAAAATGAGTGCGGCGTGTTGTTTCTATAGTAATATTTTTCTGTTTCTCTGCAATGTCTCCAGAGGGGGCTGAGAAAATGCTTCAGACTCCAACCTTTAACATGAGTGTAAACAGTGTGTGACTGCAGTCTCAGCTCCCACTCTCATTATGCTACACTAACTGCCACAGAGCCAGACATTCAGAGAAACAGAACACTGCATCTGTCTGCACCCCGCAGTTTAAACTCCTCATTTCGCTACTTTGCAGCATGAAGTTTGCTGATTTGCCAGCCCAAAAATGATGGGTCTCAATAGCTAAACTTCATTCTCAATTAGGGGAATCATATCTTGTTGTTTGGGACATATCGCAACTGCATTTCAAATCGACTTATCTTCGCACATTCGTTTTATTGCTTTGCTGCCTCTCTCTCCCAGACAACCAATCGTATATTACACGAGACAGGACTCATCACACTGGTAAGCCAGAAAATGGAGGAGAAGCTTCAAACATGCTGTGGAAGAGTCCTATTTTAACCCAAACCGTGCTATTTTCCTCAACCTAACCGAGCAATTTTGGTGGCTAAACTTGCACCAGGCGTCTAACGTGTAGTTATCGTTGTGAAAGTGGCAAACAAAGTGTGAAATTTTCCTGAACCCAACCGCAGCGTTTTGGTGCTGAAAACCTAACCAAACAAGAAAACTTAAGACTCAGAGTGATGGTCTGACACAGGACACAAACCTCAGCCTCCTGATGCTGATTTATGCCTCTTTTCTTTCCTCCTCATGTGGACTTTGTGGCCTTTTCAAACTGCAAACCTCTTCTGCTGTCACAGTCTTACCTTTCTGTGAGAAAACGCATTTCTTTCAAAATAAAACTTTGTTCGGAATGTAATTTTTTGGAGACAGGATTGGATTTGCAGCACCCATCTATAAAGCGGTACTTTAGAAAAGCAGTATTTCTACCTATCACATAATATTTTAGTACTTGCCTCAGGACATTGCTTAATGCCAGGTTTACCTCACACTCTATAACACCTTGATGTATGGCAGAGAAGCTATCGCTGAATATGCAATGATGTTCAGACTCGAGCAAGTTAATGTCTCATCAGACTGAGGGGTAACGGGAGTTTATGTCCTTTAAGCGTTTTCAAAAAGTGACTCAGCCCCGAATATATTCTGCCTTTATGAATTTCATATTAATGTAGGTTTATATATAAGTCATTTGTTATTGGCAGCTGCCAGCAGGGTTTGTAATTTCCCCTGGCATGACTTCAGACAGAATCCTGATGGAAGCCTTGATGGGTCTTAATGGCACTTCAGTGGCGGAGAATGGACTGAATTTGCATGTTGACAAAGGATGGGAAGGAAACGAGATAATGGAGGTGCTGAAGCCGTGTCCCAAATCGGAGGATACATCCTCTTAAGACCACACTTCTGGATTGGATGTGTCGCAATAGCCCTGTCCCGTAGGGAAAACACAGCAAAAGCAGTCATTTCAATGTACTCCAACATACCGAGCCAATCAAAATGCCCGTGATTGTTGGGCTGTTTGAAACTGAAACCATCAGCGCAGAGGAGGGGATGTTTCAGCAATGTTTGGCAATTCGAGCACTCCACTTGAAGCACCCTCAGGTCTTTACCATCCCTAATCTGATGTGCTCTGCAAGGTCGATAGTTTAATGGACAGCAGAGGTCAGTGAAGCCTGATGAGCGTGAAAAGGATGCGAATCATACGCAACGGACTTTGTGGTTCCCAGCGCTCAGGGGAGTTGAACACCAGAGAGCCCGAACGAGCGAATGATTCCTTCGGTTCACAGACGTGACACACTACATGGTTTTACACTCAAAACAAGTGTACTTACTTTCTTCCATCTCAGAGCTCCAGATGGCCTCGTGGCAACAGAGACACTTTATATTGGTGTTTGCTTTTGTTTGTCACATACAATCATGGTTCCATTTTTGGTTTGTGATCCCTTAAAACAAGCATTTGACCGACTGTCCCAGGTTGTAGCGTTAGTGTGGACATGAGCTGTATTATTTTCTTCTTTTTCTTTACAGAAAAAAAAGGCCAGAATAGGTGAGTGAGTTCAATATTTAACTGGGAAAGCTGAAGAGAAATCACGTAATAAATATTTCAGAGTTTTTTCATTGCAGTTAATCATCTTGCGACACTTGGACTTCAGCTGCGAAAAAGCAAGTACAGAATGTGAAATACTGAACCGAGGCATCGGCCAGTTTGATCTTAGCCTTTATATATTGTGAATTATGTGGTGTTGCAGGAAAAATATGTTTTGAAAAACACTATTTGCATTATGAGATCAGAATCTGTACTTGCTCTTTGGTGGTCTTTGACATAATGTGCCTGTGCGGTATTGGATACTGATGCAGGCTGCAGATTGGCCTCTGACTGTCGTATTTGTGTGAATTAATTTTTTGTGTTCCACAAGTTGCCTCTTTGGGGACAAATTTTGATTCAAACTGCAGTTTAAATTCCGGCATCACGGAACTTGTTCCAGTTGTATTACACTTTGTAGACCATTTGAAGATCCCTTTTCTGGTGATTAACTTGGAAATATCCGACTTAACGAGAAGATGAAGAGCGCCCGAATGCATCATTAGTTTCAGTCTCTGCGAGGATAAACTGTCTCATTTGAGGAATAGACGCAGGTTCGGCCTCGCCTTCTGATCCAGCCTCCCAGTTGAACCGCAGCTCGAAAAACCCTCCTCGGTGTTGTTAGCAAGTGATTACTTTTGCTAATTCATTTTGGTCCTGTTGCTCATCTCCTGACAGCTTCATCTTTTATTTACACCACTCAGCCGGTGTCGCAGGTGCAGGAGACCAACATCGAGGGGGATGAACAATGCTCTCAGTCTCCTGACGCAAATATCTGCTATTGTTTAATACCAACTGACATTCTGCAGATTGCCTAAGATTATGACTCCCACCTGGACGCTGCTCATATCAGCGATGTAATTTACAACGTCCACGTTTGTGATTGCACATACAGTAAATGTTTGGCTGCGAGTGCCTGTGCAGAATAACAATTGTTTTAAAATACACTATGCATCAACTGATTAAGTTGTTCGCACAAAATGAAGCCACGCACCCCAGCCGCGTGTTCGCCCACGCACGCACACATCCTCCCCTGGCGTGGAGGATATTTTCAATTAATCAGGCTCTCTCATCAATAATGCATCACCCCTGCAGCCAGTCACTCTTTTCCAGCCATTTAATGAGGCAGCCCAGCCAGAGGGACACCATCCACACATTACTCCTATTATAGTAAATGCTCCGGAGCAAAGCCACTGTGACCACGAACGGTTATTAAAGTAATGCCATCATTTGTGCCTTGGAGTCAAATCAAAACCTGTCAAAGACTGTTTGCAAAGGAACACAAATGACAATAAGTAAACAGCCTGGAAGCCGGTGTGCTGCCGTGTCACCTCGCAGTCATTGAAATCCTGAGGTTTGCTGAAAAATCCACTGCAAGAGCTCAGGAGACCAGAGGAAGTTTGTCAGGAGAGATGAATTATTAAAAGCGGCTTTGCGGTGACAGAGGAGAGTGTCCTGGTTTGATAACATTTTGTTTTAAATTGCAGCTCCTGATTTAAGACGCAACCCTGAGAGTCAGGAGAGCAGCTGTCAAAATAACATTCTGGTTTATACGTCGAATAGATTATCTGAGAGCTTTTCAGCTGTGCAGTCTCGAAATTAAAAGCAGTCTTGTACAAGAGCGCTTGTTTTTTTTTTCTTTCTTTGCTTCTTTTTGGCATTGGAGGCAAAGTGATGAGATAAAGTGCTCTTGCTTCAAACTTCAAAACTGGATTCTGGCAATGAACATCCACTAGGTTCCCGTTTTCTTTGATTTCACTGATACATTTGGTGATCAAGAAAAGGAAAAAGACTGCTTTGGTGTTTTCCTTTCAATTTGTTTGCCATTGCATGAGACTGTTGCCAGCAATTTGAAGTTACTGGACAAACCAGCTGGCTGGAAATGACTTATTCAACCCAGCGTTAGCTAGCAGTATCTATAAATGGACCGTTTAAAACAGCCACATCTGCATCTCTCCTCAGTCCCTCGAAGTGCTTTATCTTAGAGAGACACTGACATCTGCACTGTTTTTGGCTCGGAGGCTGTCACTTTCCACTGCAGCATACGTGCTTTTCCCTCAGCAGTGCACTCCTCATGCTAACTACCCACTTCTTCCATTTACCCCCAAACCAACTGATGGAACTTCTTCATTTAAAGACACCACCAAATGTGCGCCAGAGGAGTTTTTCTGCACCCCAGTCCAATGATATCATAAAAGTCAGAGAAGAAATTAGGGTTATTTGAGGAAAAGGTTGCGAACTTTAAGAAAAGGGTACTTTGAGACTTTGTGAAGAAGTTATAGGTACATTCATTTCAGGCCTAAATGCATTGTGTGGATCTGTCGGTGTGCTCAGACAGAAACTGAAGGAAATTTTCGATCTTATTTGACCCATGAAATAAATCATCAGCCTATTGTGAGATTACTGAATTCTGACCTGTTTTCCCCTCTTTGGAGAAATAAGGTGGAAAAGAATAAATCAATCGAAGACAAATTATCCTGTCCAGGTTGAGAATAACAGGAACAAAAGAAGAAAAACAGGAGTTCTTTTGCTGCTTTGATCTCATTCAGTCGGCTTCTCAGAGTTTTCTCCTTAACCTTAACAACAGTGCAAGAAATAGACAAATTAGAGGCAAAAGCACAACTGCAGGATTCAGATCTCTTGATCTTCTAACTTTGGTATCAAGTACATCTTGTGCGTGTCTGATTAATTGTTTCGGCGTGATCGTATAGGAAACAGAGCACAAATTATTTAAGATATAAATATAAATATGATGCTATCATCAATCCATCAGACATCAGCTATACTCACTTTACTGTTCAGAGATTCATGGTGGACTGAAGCCTGTACCAGCACGCTTCGAATAACACCTAAAGCCAATTTAGAATCACCAACTAACCTACCATGCATGTCTTTGGACTGTGGGAGGAAACCAGAGCACCTAGAGAAAACTCACTCAGGGGTGAACATGCCAACTCCACAGGAGGCTCAAACCCAGAGCCTTCTTGCTGCGAGGCAACAGTGCAAACCACCGTACCATTGTGCTGCCCCAAAGCTATCACACTGTGCAAAATCTTTATCCTTAAAAATTGAAAAGAAATATGAGCAAAACTTCCATCCAAACACATGTGCTCTGAAAAGGAAAAGACATAGAGCATGCACTGAACAGACCAGCAGTGCCCTAATTTTCTTCCTCCTATGACAATTTACCCAAAACTGTCAAAATGCCAAGTAGGTATCGATGTAGGGACAATGAACAAATGGGAATATCCATAAATCTGGCATTTAGATTCAAATGGATGTTTGCGTTATTAGTGGAGAATGTAGAAGGAGAGTAAATAAAGGTGGCTTTGGGTTTCAGCTTGCAAGGATCTTGAAGTGAAAGATTTGTTGGTCTGTTAGCAGCTGGAACACTCCAGTTCAAAAGTTTGGGGTCACCCAGACAATTTCATGTTTTATTCATGTACTAGCATAGTTGTACAAGGGTTTTCTAATCATCAATGAGCCTTTCAACACCATTAGCTAACACAATGTAGCATTAGAACACAGAAGTGATGGTTGCTGGAAATGTTCCTGGTACCCCTATGGAGATATTCTATTAAAAATCAGCCGTTTCCAGCCAGAATAGTCATTTACTGATAAATTTAATGTTATCTTCATTGAAAAACTACTGCTTTTCTTTCACAAACAAGGACATTTCTAAGTGAACCAAACGATGGTTTATTTGTAACTGTATTTGTCAGATCACCATAAAATTTTGCCTTAGCCAGGCCATTGTTCAGCATAGAAAGGACTGTTCTGGTGGATTTTTTACACAGGGAGATAAGAGCTGTGATTAAATTGATTAATTCCCTCTCCAAAAACACACTCGTGGGACTGCAAAATTTTCAGTGAGGTAGGTTGCTATCCTGGAGGTTTCTCGCGTTGAAAGTAGGCTTGAAAATAGCCACATGTAGCCATTTGAAAGGCAGGAGAAATCTGGTTATACCTTCTGTCTCCATCCAGTTATATTTCATACAGGTGGCAGTTTGGGTAACCCCATAGCAACACCAGTAGGCCCGGCAATACATGTGCTCTTTACAAGTCTTGTGACAAATCAAAGAGAAACTGAACCGCATTTGTAGATCTAAGAAGTGAGACAGCTCTGAGAGCAAATAAAAAACACAGAGCTGAGGCTTGAATTTGATCACAGAGACAAATTTCGGATACTGTGCAGGCTCATTTATAAGCCAATCAGGTCTTCTGAGCTCCGACTGTCTGCGTCTGTGTTCAGCTCAGCCTCTGATGAACTCACCAGGAACTTTCTATTTTTTACTCCCAGCCTCTCCCCTTTTCCCTCTTGACTCCATATGTTTATGAAGTGGCTTCATAAAGCAGGACACATGCATATTTGCACCACTAGAAACACTTTTAGACGAACTGAGCTCATCTTTACGTCATCGTGTCCTTCCTTTGACTTTATATTGCTGCACCACCTTTGAAATGTATTTACTTCTCAGTAAACAGACAGCAAGGCCTAACGAATATGGCATTTACTTCCTTATAAAATACTTACAAAGTCATTGTATTTTAAATTTAAAGCTTGCATTGTTTACATCCATAAGTCTTTATTCAACTGCAGGAACTTACAGGCCATTGAGGGGCTTTGTGCGTTCCCATCTAAAGAACTTCCCCATAGAAGCATAAGAACCTCCATTTTTCCTTCCCTTTGTTGATGGTGGATGTTGCGGTTCACCCTGCCAGATGTTGATTATGCTCGCATGTGTGCGTGTGTCTCAGGGCATGAAACAAAGCTAACCTACTTGGAAAATGCTCTAAATCAGCTGTACCGTTTCGCAAGATTTCATCAGCTCTGCTTTGCTATTTTAATCAGTGATTGCAATTATTTCCCAGGTACCCAAACGTAAACGGCAAACGGCGGTCAAGGTTGGATTGCCTTTGCTAATTGACAAATAACAAAGTTGTCCAATTAGATGTTGTCAGATGAGTCCTGCTTCATTACCTGATCCTGGGATTCTAACTTGAAGACAGGTCCTGTGTCAAAATCTAGCTGCAAAATGGCAATGATACTGTGGAGATACCTGTTTTCATTGGCATTGAATTGGATTGCCACACAGAATACTTGGCGAGGAGGTAAAAACAGAGTTCTAGCAACATGATTTTTTTTCCCTCTGGTTTTCAGTCATGTCACTATGCCTCTGCTGGTATAGCATGACTCAGCGGATGTAGACTGCAGGTATAAACCTGAACTTTGGTCATGTTATTTCAAGCAACTTCCTCCTTACCTTCCTCTATGTGCATGTTACAGTTTCTTTTTTTTGACAACTAATCCTTACTACAGGAAACAAGAAAAAATTCAAGTTTTGCAGAGAGTTTTTTTTCCATAGTGCTCATCTCTCTGTGTGCAAATGTTGCACCATAATAATTCCGCTTGTCACCATTTTGAGTAAACACAAACTCTTTATCCTTCACTTAGCTCCACCTAAGACAATTATGATTGGTTTACAGCAACACCAACAAGCCAGTACCTTCCCCCCACCCTATAGCAGAATGATAATGAAGTGCAGCCGGACCATTATGTGCAACAAAACAGGCTGCCTAAGTGAGACTAATTGCTGCAAGATGCACAGTTAAGTGCCTTTTGAGATAAAAAAAAAACAAGGAAGCATATCCTTGTGGCGCATTTAGGTCGTCTGCTACACTTTCGGCCTTTCGTCAAGGTCAATCTGACGGACAAGTATGAGATTTTAGCAGTGTCGAACAGTGAATTTGCAGATTGCAGCCATCTAAATGCACCTCTTTGCTAGCATTCCAGGAAACCCACAGTGACCCAGCTTCAACTTACCAATGGCCCTCTGTAAAGTCAGTGTTTGCTTTGTCCATTCCAGGCTCCTGTAGGAAGCAGGAAATGAAAGAGGAATTGCTCCTTCTGCAGACAGGAAGGGCTCCTTTGAAGGTAATGAAAACACAACGATTTTTAATTACAGGCGATTATGCGCTAATGAAAACATCATTATGAATATTCCATTTCGGCTAATAGATCCCCTTAAAATCCTACACACAGCTCCTTTAGCAGTTGCTGTATCCTACAAATCATCACCGCTCTGCACTGGCACTGATGACACCTCTTGCTGTCACTTCTAATAAGATGCCTTGTAAAGAAGCTTCTGCTCAACCCCAGAGAACTGTGAACTACATTGTATTCTCTTGTGTTTTACATACGTCGCTCTGCAAGGGCGACAAACGTCCCCGAAAATGCTCTCTGCAAAGTGGCGCCACTCTTGTCCTGGCCTCATTCAGCGATCGTTCCTTAACATCTCCTCGCTCTTATATTTTTTGTAATCAGGCCTAGAATGGTGATCTCTAAGGAACATAACCATATGAGCAGAGAATCTGACCATCTGGCTTCCACTGCAGCTAAAAATCGCGGGGGACGGAAGGAGACTGACGAATGTCTCTCAGCTCCTGCCGCCTGTCAGTGTCAAGATGTCTCTTTTAAAAATAAAACACTGTTGTCAGAAGCTGTTAAGAGCCAATAGTGTGATCGCAGGGAAATGTAAGGCCGTTCTTGAAGGAGAAGTTTTTTAAAAGGAAAGAATAGAGAGTCACCACAAGGGGGGGAAAAAAGTGCAAACTCATTTTGAGTTTTTCTGTTGTTGGACTGATTCCAGACGTGCAGATAGCCACACTGGGTGGGACAGTTATAGGATGGGAATGATATAAAATCTGTGTGGAGTATAATGATTGGCTTATCTCTGAAGCTCACAGAGCACGAATCCCTCACCCCGTCTGGTCTCCTGTCAATTCTTTATTGTGGGGAGTAGCTTTCTGTTTCTGCTCTATTGAAAGCCGAGGAGATGAGAATATGTAAGTGAGGACGGGGAGTAGAAATCCTGCATTAGTTATTTCATTTCCAGTGACTTAGCACCAAGCTGTTGCTCTGCTGTGATTTCCAAGGCACGCTGTGACCGATGTCAGGGAGACCGTTGCTCCTCCATAATACATAAATTCCACTAATTAGAGATCAATGACTCATGCTTGATGTAATTAGGCCGGATGGGACGTCCCCACAAGAATGCAGACGTGTGCTCATCTGTTTTTTCCCCCCTCCCATCTCCCCTATCAGTTCTATTGTGTATAACATAAAACATGAAAATGATCCCCTTGGCAGACATGCCCTGCCTAGACATGGTTCAGGAGAGCGGTGTCCGCGGCAGCACTTTGACAGCCGGGTTATGGTTTCTGGTCCCAGTAATGAAGGACTACTGAGTGTGTCATCCAGGAAAAGGGCCTCTCCCCTGTCTGTCTGACGACCAGCCAGCTGGATTCAATCCTACACCTCAGAATAACACCAGGCCTCAAACGCTCTAGTATGGCCACCCTTTGCTTTAATAGACAGAAACAGCTCATTAAATCAAAACAGTGGCTAACCCTCTCCATAGCAGAACTGGTAAACTCACATTTGTCAGACAACGGCTAAATCATTTAGTCGTTTGAGTTTTCTTCCCCCCCCTTTTATCTCCTTTTCCAGCTTACACATCATTCTGCTGCTTTTTGCACGGCCAGCAAACCGCAGTGATTGAAAGAAGAGAAACAGAGAGGAGCCCAGCGCAAAGTAATACTACAGTGGCTCAATTTCCACGAGTCAGAGAGCCCTGCCTGCCCTGCAAACTGCCCATGATATACAGAACAAGAGCGGGGATTAGCCAAAATGTCAAGAGAGGCAGGTTAAGCTGACAGCATATTGGTTTATATTGAAGGGTCTCACTTTCAAAGTCAAAAAGTCCAAAACTTCTCAAAGCGGGAGTCTTCAGTCATATTCAGTCGTGTCGTATTGCTAAGTAGAGAAAATTCAATTTCCACAGACTTTCATTTGACTTTCAGGCGGAGGGTTGGTCACAGAAACTCTAAGCTTTTTGGAAGCACAGGAAATGGCTCTAAAAATCATGTTTGCAGAATAAACAAATGGAAAAAAAGTATAATTAAAATCCATCAAGGACGCTCAAAGTCCCAACATTTTACATACAAATCCTCAGCTAACACACTTGAGTTAATCGTCCTGCTCAGCGGTTAATGTGGAAGTATTTGATTTTGAAAACTTCAGCTGGCAGTCATGTACTAAAAGAGAAATGGGAGCGAGGACTGTGTCAAGCCTTAAGGAGTGTTTTCATGTTCGACTGTGAGTGTGTTTCGGTGCAAAGATTAGCCTGAAGTGAAATTCCAAATGCCTCATCTGGCCTGATTTCCCTGCGCTATAAGACCAGACTGGCCTTCATTAGCAGTTGCTGCTGTGCTTTATTGGCACGGAAGATCCCATTTTCACTACAGAAATGACTTGCCACCAGCTGCAAATTGACAATGCGCCATATTTCCTCGCGAGTCAACTCTTATTAACAGCAATTCCTGGGATCTGCTGCCTTCTCCCTCCGTATCCAAACACAGCAGTGTCATCAGCAGGTAAATTTGAACAGTCGGGATCTGAGGACCTCACAGGCTTTGTTTACCGCAGTGGAAATGACTAAATATAGGCGGGCGGCGTCGCCAGATGCCTGCACCTAAAGTCATCCCCATACCTCTCCTCCTGAGCTGACATCCGAAGGACACATCAAGTCGTACATCAAATTCACATTTAAGTTTTGAAACTCTCAACAATGACTGCGTTGCTCTCCATTAGCGAGCTAATTCCCCAGCACAAAAGCCCCCGTACAGTATCGATGATTACTCCTCTCCACAATATCAGCCTCTTCTCTGACTGATGGCGGCTGCAGCAAAGGTTAATTAATGAGCAGTGGCAGGAGCGATGGCTGGCGGCGAGGGAGAGGCTCTCCTGGGACTTGGATCCACCAGTGGTGACAGATAAAGGTGGAAAAGGAAAGGGTATGACTACTCAGCTGAAATTGAGTCCCCCTTTTCTATCTGGATAACCTCCGTGTTCTTAATAGCGGCAGAAAGCCTCTTGATCACTTAGCCAAGCTTGACGCGTGGAATTAGATTATAATGCAGCTTTTCATCATTTCCTGTGTAAAACCATATTTCATGCAATGATTACGTATTGGTTATCAGACATCAAAGATAATCTCGGCGGCAACCCCAACTTAAATTAGTTCCGCAAATCTGCTTCTTGTGATCAGACATCAAAAAGGTTTTCATAAAGCATATTTGTCTTCCTGTGCAGCGGTGTTATTTTCAGACAGGGGGAAATAAATTCTATAGAAAGACTCTCTGACGTTTTTATCCCGTCTGTACGATTCCATTAAATTTAATTGGCGCAGATTATCTATGCAGACTTTCTCTTCATGTGTGTGTGTGAGAGAGAGAGAGAGAGAGAGAGAGAGAGATAGAGCTCTATGGGGGAGAAGCAAGGACATCAATTTCAAAGATAATCTGTGATGATGATCTGCATTCCTTCTACAAATATAAAATCAGTGCTACATGTATATAAACCACTCATTTATGAAGCTCCTATACATTATAAATAATTCTATTTTTATTTAATAGATTATTAATATCCCTTTACAAATTAGTTATTAGCCAATATCAAGGGCAAAATTTGGGTAGCTGCTGCTTGTCATCAATTAATAATTAGTCCTTAACAAAGGGTTCATAAACATCAATTCTGCAGTTAGGTGGGTCATTAATTTAAATTATTCTGCTGCTTCAGAGAGATTTCTCACAACCTGGAAACATAAAAGCTGCTCTCACATCTCAAGTATATACATAAATATATAATCAATCGTTAAAGATATGAGCTATAATATGTGAACCTTATGTAAACGCGGACTGGAAAGTAGCATTATAAATTCAGTCCATTTATCACAAAGTAGCCTTTATATGGGGGTTTTGTAAATTCTGAAGAATAGCTTCATTAGCGTGAATAAATAATTTATTATTAATGCTTCGTTTAGATTAGTTATAAGACATTAACAAGTGCAACTTGGATTTCCAGGTTGTGAAAAGTCCCATTAGACTGTAAGACATTAATTGTCAGATCATGAATAAGTCACGATAGCTATCAAGTGTGCAGTCACAAGTCATTAATGACGTCAGTTGTAATCAATTACAATTAGTTAATAAATTAATGTTATTGATAAATGGTTTTGCCGCAGTAATCCGTCAAGGGCAGCTGTGAGTGTTAATAAATGCGTAAAAAATGGATAAAGGTGCTGATGTCCTGAATAGGTGAAATAAGAAGTATTCCGATGCTTTTCTGCAGTAAAGAACACCGTAAAGATGCTCCTTTTCAAGTGAAAGAAAGGTTCCCAACCTAAGATAAAATAAATCTGAGGTGTCATAAGATGATAAATTTTAGCGGAAAGAGGAAAAGCAAAGTTCTGCTCCATCGGTTTATATTCATTTTAGGAACCTTGGGTTGAACCTTTGCTTCTATTTTTTTTTTTTTTAGTACAGTATTCAATACCTCTCCAGGCAGTATTTAAATAGTTTAGAAGTTTACAGGGGACATCTCTCTTTTTGGTTGTATGAAACTGTGGTTATTAGCTACTCTCTAAAATCTGAATAGTTAAAAGGTCACATGGGGTTTTTTGAGATCAATATATTCATGCACGGATGTTAACAATCACTGGTGCATTCAGAATTAAACAAAACAGACTGTTTAACTGCCACCAAGTACATGCCCAGACTTGTAGAAACCTCCCTTCCAAAGCATTCGCCTTAAGGTGTTTTTTTTTTCTTTTCTTTTCCCCAATGAATAATGTGCCTTTCCATGGAAGGATTAGGCACAGAGGACCTTGCCAAGCATTAGAGTGTTACAGGAGGGATCAAGAACAAATGAGTAATGAAATGACTGACTCACCATTCTGAGACATGAGACACGGCATGTGCACTTTGGAAGCCTGCTGCCGCTAAGTTCCCATCGCAGTCGGAGCATGGCGTAAGAACTTCCTGACATGTTTTTAATTGTTGGTTCCTCCTTGTCATGCGCATCACCCGTATAAGCAATTAGGCTCCTGTCATCCGTGTCTAATAAAATGGGAGAGTTTGCTGGTGCATAATTGTGGCGGCACAGAGACATCTGCATAAGCAGGCGCATTACTAGCAGGTTAGCAGCAATCACAGTGAAAGGGAGCGTGTACAAATTAATATTTCTGTTCTCTTTTGTAGCTGTGGATAATAGGTGGCTCAACATGCAGCTAATGGTGTCACATAATCACATGGTGCATACGTTTAGCACCGCTCGAGATAATTCACTTCACCACAACAAAGACTTGTTGCCAATATATTTATCAATTTATTGTTTTC
The DNA here is from genome assembly GCF_021347895.1 of Acanthochromis polyacanthus. Classification (NCBI taxonomy): domain Eukaryota; kingdom Metazoa; phylum Chordata; class Actinopteri; family Pomacentridae; genus Acanthochromis; species Acanthochromis polyacanthus. Next base: position 24,135,965 of record NC_067132.1, on the reverse strand, counting down.
TTTACATTACCTCCACCTCCTGCTCCAGAGCCCACAAGGAAAAAAAAAAAAAAAAAAAGAACCGTTATAAAGAAATGATTGTAATTCAAGGCCACAGAAGCAAGGAACCATATCCCCAAGAGCAAATACAAAACAGAGTTGGTAACAGGATTGCAACACCAAAGTGAAAGCATGTCTGCCAAGTCTACACATTCAAAGACCACAAACATCAAACAGGTTTTCCAGCCAGTCAAGGGTTTCAGTGTTCATAGAGAACAAAACAAACAGGACTGTTTCTAGCTGAGAGGGAAAAAAAATGGATATTTCCAAATGAACACTGTATGTTTCTTTTCTTTTTCTATGTGTGTACAGGTGCAATGGAGAGTCCATACATGAGCGCACCGTCTACATGGTACATGTGATCCATTTACAGTACAGAAATGTTTAAGCAAGACAGCATCAAAGGTTACTGAGTAGCGTACATTTTTGCCCAGGCCACGGAGCATAACATCACAGAGTAGAAATGGTCTCTGACTCCCCCCCCCCCCCCCCCCCCCTTTTTTTTTTTAAAAAGCTATACTTAATATTCATCCCCTGTTCAGTGCACTGCTCGCTGTACTCTTAAAAAAGACAAAACCCCAACAGATCATCGGGTATCTCAGTGACCACAACTAGAAATGGAAACTTGTGCTGTTTACACTTCCTCCAGGCCCTTTCTAGTGAAGACATCACAGCAATAAAACACAGGGTAAGCCGCAGTTATGGCATTTCGCAGATTAATATGAGTAGCTGAGGGGGGTGCTTCAGAAATTGCTTTGACTAGAAATGTGTCAAGGCTGACAGTTTTCTCTTTTTTTCAGTTTGATACCTATTAAGCACTTCCCTCTGATCTAATTCAATAAATGCTGAAGGGAGTTACAATAATCATATTCATTCTTGATCCTTTGGGATACATGTCTTTGGAAACCCATAAATACTTCAAAACTTTCTTTCTTTGAGACATAATGTCTTCAGAGGTTTATATATCTTCAGAGTTTTTTTGTTTTTTTTTGTCATACTTCTCAGCTAATCAAGTACATACAGTAAAGCTAGCCTCGGAAAATGCACTGAATCCCACATACAATCAAAAGAGTCCCTGTGAAAGTGCTAAGCCACCAAACCGTCATGACATCTTTGAGCTTCAAAAAAAAAAAAATTCTCTACTGCTGCAATAAAAAATACAATCTGAATCTCTTATATGTCTGAGTCACTGAAGGTTACTGTCATCTTCTTCTTCTCTGGTTTTCTTTTGAACCCATACATTGCAGCATTATTTTATTTTATTTTATTTTATTTTTTACAGTTTTAAAGGGAAACAGCACTTAAAAGTTCTGATAGTGAAATGACTGCCAAATTAGTTTCCCAGAGGTACAAAACTTCTTAATGAGCTTCACAACATATTTATTCCAAACAGGTAAACACACCCAAATGCCAAAAAAAAGAAAAGAAAAATCAAGTAAGTAAATACAGATGTGAATTTTGCACAAATCTGTCTCTGACATCACATATTAGCAGTAAAAAAACAAACAAAAACAAAGCAATTTCTTTCTAAGACACTCAGAAACTTCACTGTTGAAGGGCAGTAACATAAAAATTTCTTCTGAAATTCAGTGATATTCGTCTGCATGTAAGACACAAAGGTCTAAAGTCTCACTCAATAAAAGAGTGCTACAATAAGTGTGAAGGGCTGCTGGGGGAAAAGAACAATAACAGAAGCTCCCCTCCACCCATTTTAATATAAAATATTCTTCCCTCACAGACATCTGTTGCCTCATATCTTTATGTAACAACAAATACAAATAAGAGAAAATAACACAACCAGAAAAGACTATGCAGTTTCACCCCCAATTTCTTTTTTAAAATTTAAGGTCAGTGCAATAAAAAACAACAACAACAACTGTGACTGGCAGCTACAGTAAACAAGACAGATCAATATCAGCTGACCAGCAGCGTTTAACTGGCAAACCTGGTGTATCCGAGCCTCTTCATTACACTTCCACACACATCCTCAATCAGTCTGATGTCCTTTCGAGACATTTTTTGTCTCCACATGTTAATGTTGGCTGGTGAGATGTCTCCCTCGTACATTAGATTGTACAGGTTCGTGGAGGTGGTGAATATGAGTTGATTGAGGGCTGCGGGTGACACCGGCACCCCCAGAAAGGTGTGTATGGTCTCCGCCGTCTCCTGGGGGAAGTTGACCACGTCCTCAAACCTCACTTGGAGGTAGGACTCCTCGGGGAGGCTCTCGCTGATTCTTAGCACTGCTGCAGTGTGAGCCAGCCACAGATGAGCCAGAATCAGAACGGGGTTTGTCTCTGAACGGGACAGCAGCCGTTGGATTATTTTAAACTCTGGTGCAACAGCTGGGCACCCATCCCTGACGGCGTCCTCCTTGAATATCAAGGAAAGGTGCTGTGGGATGTTTTTAAGGGAGTAAAGGCTGGGTTTACTGTTATAGACCATGAGATAAATCCACGCTCGAGGGTCTCTCACTAAATAGATTGTCCTCAAGGAAGGCCCCACCACCTCCTGAATGAAAGGCAGTTTGACAGCCCAGGTTCCACTGCGCATGTTGAGGACCACCCGGGCGTTTGGGTACTCAGCAACATGGCGCCTCATCTCCCTAACATACTCTGCATCTCTGTCCAGGCTGGCCCTCAGTTTGCCCTTCAGCTCGGCTGCCGGCTCTCTCCTCCTGGATCTTTTCTTTCTGTCCCTGGAGGGGCTGACTCTCTGGGGCAGTTTGACCCTGCTACCCTCTGCGAGCTGAATATTTTGCAAGTGCAGCTTGGTATTGTGGACTAGCGAATGCAGCCAGCCCTGAATAATCTTAAACCGCCCGTGCACGGCATCTGACCTTGACCACTCGCACGCATCCACCAGAGAGTCGAACTCGAACTCCGTCTCAGGAATGTCCACATGCTCGGTGGGAACTCTTATGTAAACAAAGTCCGAGCTGTTGTAGAAAAGGTGCTTGAGTATTTCCGATCCCGAACCGGGAAGGGTTGTTATGACGACGGTGGGGAGGGGGAGCCGGTGCTGCTCGTACAGTCTGATTTGTTTGTTTACTTCGCTTTTGGCACCCGCACCTTTCCATTTTACCCCACAGAGAAGCTGATCGCAGCTGTTAGACACAAACAGCAGCTCGGCTATCCACAGAATGAGCACAGAGAGGAGGGCGTAGCGCATCAGCCTGCTGAAGCAAACATAAAACTTTCTCTGCATGGTCAAAAATCCTATGGCCACGCAGAGAACCACCCCCGCGATCACATTCACTGTGAATCCAAAATCAAACAGCTGATTATCACTGTTGATTTGTTTCGGGATGAGTTGTGTCCCGAGGCCATAGCGAGTGATCTGATATCTATCCTCAACTTTACCATGACCTCCAAACCCCAAATAAGTCATCCTTGCCCCAATGTCTTTATAATTTGTAGCAATAGACACAATCTTCTCCGTGTTATTTATGATTAAAGAAAGCCTCACCCCATTTTTACTGTTATCCATAAATCTACAGTTGGACACTTTGACATACGGCCCATGTAACACGTAAGCCACTCTGCTGACTGTGCCTGTCATCTGAAAAGTGACATTGACATACTGCGTCCACCTCTTTTTGAATTCAGCTGCCTGTTCTGCCTCCTGTATCCTGGTATCAGGGCTGTGACCCTGGCTGTCGAACCAGAACATTTTGTAATGAGCATCCCACACATCCATCATGGCGCCGTTATATCTGTCCATGAATCTGAAAGGGACGTATTTAAAGTCAATGTCGAGATTGTGGAAAAAAGCGCTGAGGGACGTGACGGGTGAATCAGCCCACTTCTCCACATGGTCAAGCACGAGCAAAGTCTGCGAGTTGAGCAGAACCAAAGCTCTGAAAACACTCTTTAGCCTCATGGCGGGGGAATAAGCCGACACGGCCTCCCCGCTCACAAACATGGTGTCCCTGTGTGAGGAGGCTGCAATCACCTCCCCTCTAGCATCACCCACCCCCTCATCAGTCCATCGCAGCCACTTAGCACACTCCCCCAACTGACCCTCCCACGGACTGTTACACTGACTAGTAGGAGACGGACTAAACACCAGAACATTGTTAAGATAGCTGTACTTTGGGCCATAAAGTGCTTCGGACACAAATACTTGTCCGTTCGGGGCGAATGTAAAGGAGTTCTGGTCCGGGTGCTCATGACCAGGGTTAAAGCTGTTCCAGCCGTCCACCCAGGAGTAAGGCTTTTCATGAACAATGTCATAAACTGCACGCCCACCCAGGCGGCCAGACTTAAATGAGACAAAAGTGTTACTCTGACCATTGGGAAGCCCGGCTCCATAGGTAACCACACCCCAGTTTGAGAAAATATGCATCCTAGCTTTACCAAACTCATGTGGGGGCTGCGGCGTGAGGTGGAAGTTGTACCAGATGTATTCTGTGTGAAGCGTGGCCCACCGCTGGGCAGAAGACTGCCCCATGGGACCGTCCTTGGGCCGGTGCTTTCTAATCTGCTGAGCCAGCCAGTTCCCCGTGCCGTTCTTCATGACGAACGTGTCGAGGAACACCAGCTGGCTCTCCGGCCCGTAAAACCAGTTGTAGTTGGAGTCCGCGATGCCAACTGTCCTCTGAAAGCCGGGCAGCAGGGTGGCAAAGTAAAACCAGAAGTGTCTCTGCAGCCAGTTGTTCTGCATGTTGTCAATATTGAAATGGCGCTGAGCTAAGAAGACGTACTGTGTGATGGACTTGGCTGTGTAGCTTCCATAAGCTACTCCCTCATCCAGAGACCCATCGACAACATGATTCAGGAGGAACATAGTTTTCTCCATGTAGTTCACAGACACCTGTTTCCAGATCATTGATTCTGGATCATTATGCGATCCCATCACGATCGCACCAATCAGGAGAGCTAAAATGTTCGTGGTTTGGTGATTTTGGAGATACTCTTTCCCCCAGCCTCTGTACTTGGAGAGCTTGTACAGCTTCTCCGTCTCAGAGCGAATTTTCTTCAGGTAAACATCCCTCCTGCCCTTATCCAGGTAGGAGTAAATAAAGTCATAAGCAGTGGCAAACCCGGTGAGAGAGTGCGCCACAGGGACCTCATCGTTCGGCGCGCTAGTCACTTTCCAGTCTGGATATTCAGCCATCCTATCCATAAACTTGATAAGAAACTGCAGGGCGGCCGAGTCTTCCGGGCACAGCAGGCAGTAGAGAGCCAGGGGAGGCAGGTTGTTCCCATAAATCTCATTCCACTTGCTTGTAAACTCCTCATGTTTCACAGGGGGCATGTAAAAGGGGACGTTCGACAACATGGTGAGCACAGCCGCCCGGATGACTTTAAATATGTGACTGTGGGTGGTGGAGGACCTTTGCCTCAAGTGCAACACGTCTACTTGGTTAAAATATAGGTTAGGATGGGAATCAGCAGACTGGAGTTTCCACTGTTCCGTTGCTCTGTCTTGTGTGAGCTTGACCTGCAGCAAGTCATCCGTGAAAATGTCTCTGTCTGTGGTGTTGAAGACCCCCGAGAAAGCTGTCCCCACTGCGAACAGTGTCAGTAAAAAAAACAAATGCACAGCCCAGCTACCTGCCATGTTGCCAGGTATTTGTGCATACATTTTACTGGATTGCAAGCAGCTGATTGTTTTCTTCCTCAAACATGTTGCTGCAAAGTCCCCTAGTGAATTCAGAGTCAAAGTCCAGGTGAAATCTATTAGTTAGGTGTGCAACAGTCCATGAAATTGATCTTTTATAAGACAGGATGATGCAACATCCAAACCTGGTGCTTGATAGTCAAGTAAAGGGGGGGGGAAAAACTTTAGTGCAGGAGCAAAAAACTATCCATATCCACTTGCAACAATCTTGGAACAGTTTGCAAAGGCGGCAAAACACATCGCATTAAATACAGAGAAATGTCTCATGGAAAGAAGGTTTAGTTTTCTGGGTTGTTTTGAGTGTAAATCCAAGAAAATGGGGGAAAAAAATAAATTCTCACGGCTGCATGTCCGTCCTCACGGTAATGTGGGTAAAGACTGGCATCTCCCCCCCTTGCCAGTAACTCATATTGATCTCCTCCCCAAAAACATTTCCTCTCGGACAAACATCAGTCAGCCCCAGTCTGTGTCCGGTCCAATCACAGCCACCCAAAGGCTCCGTGTGCAGCCCGACCGAGCTGCAACATCCACGGGCAGGAACCTCAGCGAACCACGCATCTCCGCAGATAACATTGCTCGGGATCTCCGCTGCAGCCGTGGTGCTTAAATTTGCAAACCCCGATCGTGCAATTGATCAGTTTGCATTGTTTAAAAAAAAAACAGAAAACAAACCCCGAACTCCTTTCATTCCTTTTGAAATGTCTCTTCCCTCTCCGCGCTTTATCTTCTGCGCGTCCAAGTCCGAAAAAAGGAGGAAAGTTGTCGTCACTCCTCAAGTATTCAAAGAATGAGACATTTTCCCCTCCGATTGTCTGCAGCAAAGAGCAAAATCAGCCCTCTGAATGATGAACAGTCCACATGGAAATCTCCCGTAGGGATGTTTGCCTGCTGCTGTCTGAGACGCACATCCCACAAGTAAAAAAAAAAAAAGGGATGTCTACGTGCGTAAAAATCTCCGGACGCGTCTCCGTTGTGTCCTCCTCGACTGTTCAACACAGTCAGTTTGATTGTTTTCCTGCACTGGATGGAAAAATTTCCACTGTACAAACTGTAGAGGGAGCCGTGACTTCAGAAGCCCAGTCTCCTCTCTCATTGCACTGTAAAGAGGGGAAAGGCTTCATATTCATTTCATGAAAAAAAAAAAAAATTCCTCCCTTCAGTTCTCCTAACAGGGTTTCTGATTGATGTTAAGTTCTTGCTTAATTTTAAGGCTGAGGCCAGAAAAAACTAATTCAAACTAATGATGATGAGCACCCTTTTCTTAATGTGCATCCACTGTGACATTTAATTCCATTTTTAAAAACAGAAATCAACAGAAGTAGTTTGCAGAAAGTACAAAAAAAGAAGCTCCTGGCAAGAAAATATATATTTGAAAGTGCATCAAGCCTGATGGCAGGAAGAGAAAGGAAGCAATTTGCAGAAGGATATGCAATAAAAACAGTCATCTGGAGAGGAATAGTATGCATTGGCCTACACTTAATAAACACCTTGCCTACAGGAAGTTATTTTAGGCAATAAGAAGGATGCAGCAGAGATTACAGCCCCTTAAAGAAACAGTTCAGTGTATTTAGACCTACATTTATTCAATTTCTTCTGGAAAAAATGAGAATACTGATACTATTTGCTGCCTAAAAAGACCACAGTTACGATTTACCTTTAAAAACTGCAGTCAGTAACTTGATCTAAGTATCAAAATCAGAAAATAACTGGATTATTTTCTGGGGGTTTTTGGATTACAAGACAAAATAAATGTCAATATGATGACTTTTGCTTAGTTGTGGGTTATTCTGTCATGTTTGGATGCCAGGTTTGCCAACCTGAAGCTACCAGTCTGAGGTTCTAATAAGATGGTTCAGTCCTTAACAAATGACCAGGCTGCAGCTTCTAAACTACGACTGTGTGTGTAACAGCTCACCTGTCTGAAGTGACGACAATTACCGAGCATCATTTAGCAGTGCACCCTGATCGATGCTGTCGACGGGGATCATTTAGAATTGTAAGCAGCCTAATTAATGAAGCTGCCATTATTGTGTCACATGCATAAAAGCGTGTGGATTGTGCAGATGTCTCTGTGTTTGTGTAACACAGAAATATATGTACTAATATTGCTGTTCAAATAGCCATTACTTTGTCATGTCTACTGCTTTAGATGTTTTAGGTTTTAGCTAATGTTAACCATTTTTTATGCTGCTGATGAGTTTAGTTGGAGATACATAAAGACAAGAACCTCAAGTTTGTACTTAAGTATGCGAGTAAATGCACTTTCATTACATTCCACCACTGTTGATCGTCTTGTAAGAAAGGTCTACATTGTGGCGGCGCTGCCCTTTGAATGAGAACAACGCAGTAAAACTGACTGGGAGTTGATAGAAAACAAACAGAAATATACAGTGAAAATTGTTCAAGTTGTAGAGCAAAGCAGATCAGACAGAACTCCCAATAAAAGAGGCCTGCAAACTGTGTCTTTTGTGCCTTCTGTGATGTTTATGGATCAGTGTTGGTGGGGTTTTTTTTTGTGACAGACAGAAAATTGCTCATTTTATGAAAGCATGATGGCTGGCAACCTTGGCATGGTTTTCTATCATTCTTGAGCCTAGTTGTAAAGGTATTTTGAAACTACAATCTCAATGTTTTACTACATATATAAACAGTCTGACTAAATCCTTTTTTTGTACATTTCTTGGTGCTTTAACAGTAGAGCACTGTCCAAACAGCTACCCCTGCTCCATTTAAGGAACAGATTCTGCTCAACAACTCCTATAAACTCCATCATTTAACAAGTTTTATGTAGTTTGTTTAATCTGTGCAAGTACTTGAAGTGTAACAACAAAATGTAGTGGTTGAATGCAGGTTTGGTGCCAGAATGTGTCTTGGCTGAGAAAGTTTGCTGTATCTGAGCTGGGTGTATGACTGTGGCCAGCCAAGAAAGAGTCAGGTATATGATCTCCCACCTGAGCCAAATAAAACCCCAAATTTTAGCAGGTGAAGGTGAGGTGCTAGTAGAAATTTCTGACTGTTAAACCAGGATAGCTGTACCTCCAGTTTCCAGGCTTGGCTAATCTACAAGTTGTAGCTTCATATTTACTTCAGAAACACAGCATTAAACTTTCATTGCACATCATTCTGATACACATGGGTAAGCAGGGGCCTCTTCCATTTGCAATTGTATCCATTCTGATCACTTGTGAGCAGGAAGTAATCCTGATAATGTAGGCAACGTCTTGTGAATGACTGCATGTGAAACCTCTGAAGTTGTAACCCTGAAATTGTACAAAAGGATTTCTAACATGTCGTGGGTGTAATTTAATCTAAAGCATGATCTTTTTCTCAACCTAGCCAATTTTTTTGTGCCTAAACGTAACTTAACACCAGCTGCAGAAGCAAGCGAATGCAGAGTGAACAACAGTGAGTGAAAACGAAAGTCAAAATGATACCGAATCTACCAAACAAGAAAAGCACTCACAGAGCGCAGTACTAAGGCTGCTCAGTCGTTGTATCATTTCCGGCAGATGAAATCTTGAAAAAATTTGCTGCACAAATCCCGGCACCATAGAATGAGGCCATTTAATGTAGGTGTACCCCAAAACAATGCCCTTGTCTGAGCACAGGGGTGTGTTATGCATGTGTAAGTTATGTACGAATACCGAATCACATGACCTAAATATGTAGCAGCAGCAGGAAGTGACTGGACTCCGAAACACCCTTACAACTGAATCAATTGTTCCTTGTGTTGGTCCCAGCAGAAAAGTCCCGATAAATCCGCAACGGTTGATATATAGTAGGATTGCAATCCTGTGTCATCGCCAGCAGGCAGCTGACGTAGTGTTTACTTGTTGCCATAGTTACAGTGAAGCTGTGCCGCTATCTTCACAATGATACAGTAATCCTTAACAAATCAGTGGATCCAGACTATTATCCGCATGACTGCCAAAATCTAATCACTTGGTCCTTGTGTCATTTCTGATCTTCCCTGAAAATTTCATCCAAATCTGTTAGTCCGTTTCTGAGTAATGCTGCTAACAGACAGACAAATGTACACCCATCATCTCATAACTCCACTGCGTTCCTTGGCAGGGTAATAATAATAATAACTCAACCAAAATGGGATTTGACGTCAATTCTCCGGGCTGAAAGTTTGCCGAATTACACCACCAGCCCATTAGGATGGGCTCCCGGTGCGGCCTTTTGTTCCTCTTTGTGTGGGCCAAATCGTGACTCTATCACCATTAAATGTGCTGATAACGCCCTGCTGAGCCTACTACAAAATGGAAGAGCTCCCTACCGGCTCATCGGTACGGGAAAGATGCACAGTGATAACGCTTATTGAATGGCATGAGAACGGCTGAAACGGATGCACAAAGCAGACATATCAATGCTCTCATCTACATTCCAGCAAGAAAATATTTTCCCCCTAAATGTCAAACCATTCTTTAAAAACCACAGTCATTTTTAGAAGTTGCATAATTTGACTATAATTACTCTTATTTAATTTTTTGTGTGGAAATTTGACATTTACTCCTGTATTTGTACTGGTACGATTAAGCAAATGAAAAGCATCACAGGAGAAATCTCAATAAATATCTCATTTGAAATTAACCATACTTTGGCCAGAATGTCTAATTGTGCCTTTTTATCCTCGGTCTCCATTGCATGCCTTTGCACCACATTTCCCGAGGCAACAGAAAAGGCATCCAATAACCTCAGAAAACATCTCCCCTTCGAGAAATGTGTGACATTTGCCTGTCCTAACGTGTGCAACCATGGGCTCATTGATCAACTCATTCTGTGTATATTAGGTTTCTCTGCAGCATCGTCATTTAATGATGGATTGCTTTCTCTCTACCCAGCTCACGTGTGTTCTGCAGCATGCTATCCTACAGGGACCACTGTTGCATGGTATGTGTGTATTTTTTTTTTTTTTTTACTTTGAAAGCACATGCATGCTACGGGCACACAGTTGTCTTTATCTGGATCTCTGCAGGAGACACGCACAGTAATCTCCAGGAGGACCAAAATTTTCCATACGGAGAGGAGAGCCACAGCAAAAACACAGGCTCAGTATAAGCACTGATTATAATCTTCAGCTAGCATCAGCCAGCTTCCTTGACATGGCATGAAGATAATTCTTTGTGATTCAAAAAGAAGCTTTAAATTTTGTTAAAAAAGCAACTCGCCACTTGCTAGCCCAGTTTTAGCCTTGCAGTCCATACAATTGTGTGATCTATGTGTGTAGCAGCTTTAAAGAGAGCATTGTTGTTGCTGTACGCGTCTTTTGGCAGCCACTAGGGTGACTAGGATTTATTTCTTTACAATGCCTGTAAAAAGTATTCGCCCCTTTGAAGTTTTCTCCTTTTACTGCAACACCATTTGACTCCTAGTCATTTTAATTTGCCTTTTTTGACAAGAATTTACCAACAAGACTCTTCTATGTCAAAGTCAAGACAGATTTCTACAAAGTAATGTCAATTAATTTAAATTACAAAATGTAAAAAAGTGATTGCATCAGTAGTGAATGTAGTCTAAAGACACCTGTCTCTAGAAGGTCCACTTACTGGTGGATCAGTGTTCCTGGAAACGTCCACACCATGAGGACAAAAAGAATGTCCAAGCAGCTCTCTGAAAAGTGCCCCGGAGTACAGTTAAATTCATCATTAAAAAGTGGAGAGAATGTGGCACATGGGCAAATTTGCCTAGAGCAAGCCATCCTCAAAAACTGAGTAACTGCAAGAAAGAGAATAGTGAGAAAATGCTACCAAGATACTTCTGACTCCTCTGATGGAGTTCCAAGCTTCAGCTACTGAGACAGGAGAGACTGTACACACAACAATTGCTGCCTAAGTTCTTTACCAGTCAAAGATTTATGGGAGAATGGCAAAGAAAGCCATAAAGTTACAAAAAAACTTCAACTGAAGTTCAGTAGAAACATTTGAGAAACTGGAAGAAGCTTTTTGGTCTGATTGGAGCAAAATTGAGTTTTTTAGCCATCAGACTAGACACTATGTTTGGTAGACACAAAACACAGCACATTATAATCACCACACCATGCCCACCCTAAAGCATGGCGGTGGCAGCATCATGATGGGAGGATGCTTCTCTGCGGCAGGCCCTGGAGGGCTTGTAAAGGTGGAGGGTATAATAGCGAAATTATAAAGTATAGGCCATTGACCTGAAGCATACAGCCAAAGGTGCATAAAAATGGTTTACAGACAATACGTGAATGTTCTGTAGTGGCCGAGTCAATCCAATTAAAAATTTGTAACTGGACTTGAAAAACCATTGCGTTCCCTCATGATCCTTGTGCAACCTGACAGTTGTACAGAGAAGAATGAGGTAAAATTAATGTGCATATGTGTGGGGCTGAATGAGACCTATCACCACTGATTTGATGCTATAATTGCAGCCAAAGGTGCATTTGCTAAATCCTGACTTGAAGGGACTAAATACTTATGTAGTCACTTATTTTACCTTTTACATTTTTAATTAACTGACAATACTTTGTAGAAATCTAGAATGACTCCTTAACTGCTCATAAAAGAATATTTTTTTGTGTAACTTCTTGTGCAATAAAGCAAATTCTAAAGACCATGATTAAAGAATTTCCAAGAGAGGTGAATACTTTCTATAGGAACTGCAGCACAAATTCTCTATTCCATTAGAATGAAACCCTATAGAAAGACTAGAGAGAAGTGTAGGAGCTCTCCACAGTTTGAAAGAAAGTCTTCTATACTCTTTGTGTATGTTAATGAAGTGGGACTAAATATTAGGAACATCTTTAAAACAACACAGTCCAGTGAACCATCACCTGCTATGACCTTAGTAACAGACATAAAGTGGGATAATCATCTCTTACAAAATAAGCGTTAAAAAATTAAATAGAAATAGAATATATGACAGTGTTGTTGTATTGTATGTACCTAAGTAGGTGGTTGTTTTTAAGTGTGTACTGTAGTAAAAGTAACGACCACCTGGTGATGGCTTTAAAAATGTATTGTGTATTTGTAAAGTCTGTACATCAGTATATATAAAAGCTTCATGTACTTGTAGTCTTGGTAGCAACTCTCTTACTATAATGTGTGTTTTTGTTTTGTGTTTCTTCCAGTCCAGTAGCAGCAAGGCATAACCTCAAATCCCACATTCAGACCATCATTTTATTTGCTCTTACTTTTGCAATCTCCTTGTTCTTTCAGAGCCTGTGGCTTACAACCTAAAACAAACAATTGCAGTTTATATCTGGGAATAATTAGGACTTTTACTTTGAACTTAATACAATAGCAGTGTGTCTTTAGAGTAATCCTGATAGCTAATTTAGAAAAAAACAGCTGCAAAGAAAACCCAACAAAATGCAGAAGCTCAGCAAGCTGAAAAGGACGAACAGAAATGACTTGGAGGCTTCAAAAACAATGCCTCGCCTCTCTGCTGAGCTCTTCTTGCTCAGCGTCTGACGGGCTTTTCTTACCTTTTGTGAGCGCATCAAATTTGCTCGTGAAACCTGACCCTCCTCACCCACTTCTCTGCAGAGAGAAGTACTGTTGCATTTGTGCGGACTGCGAGTTCTAACCACATCTGGCTGCACCTCACTTCAGCGGTGTCAAGGCTGATGTTTCTCCTTTCAGTTTCCCTTTGTGATTGTAAAATTGTTGCCTCGTTCAAGCGAAAGTGGGTGAAACTCAGAGAAATATATACCCATTCACGCTCTCTCTTCCAATTTTCTACATCTTTTTAAAAAAAATGTTGGGTTACATGAAGACCTGCAAGAAACAGCGAGGCAGCGAGGCAGCAAGGGAGGCCTTTTTAGAAACCATGTGACGTCACCTATTTGACTGCTCAGGCTTCATGTCATTTATTGTGAGTAATCAGGGCAGCCCTTGAAAATAAATACATGTTGGTCAGTGGCGTGCATGCATATGGTTCCCAGTGAGTTCAACCCTTGTTGGTGATTAACTCTTTCTTGCAAAATCCTTGTTGCAGCTCTTATTTGTGATTTTGACTCCCAATAGGTTTTTTCCTTCTTTCTTATCAACCTTTAAGTTGAATTTTTTATTTTAGCAAATGCAAAAAACGTGCAAAGTTATTTACACAGAGCTACCAGTACTCTATTTTTGCATATTCGTCACACGTAAATGTTGTACATCATCAAAGTAATTTTAATTTGAGACGAAGACAAAACCTTTAGATGATGGTCTCATTTTTTGAAAGAAAAATGCTGTCCAGCCCATCTTGTCCCATGTGAAAAAGTAATTTCCCCCCTTTGCTACCAATCTACCAAGTGGCCAGATTAATTTGGCAACTGGGTTCAATTTGAACAGCCACACCCAAGTACGATTCCTGTAAGGCTTGTTGAATCTAAACATCCATTAAATAGAACCTGTCTGGCATTGTAAAGTAAGCTAAAGGATCTTGAAATGCAACACATAGGAAACAGTTCTGAAATCTGAATCAGAGCAAAAATGGCAAAATGGACATTTCTAGTAGTGTGCAGCGCTCTGTATCCCTCTGCTGAATGCACTACCTAAACTTTCACTTCCATTAACTGTCCATCTGCTCAACCTCCATGTTTCTCAGCAGAGTGCTTTTGACTAATTTGATCTTCATTTAGTTGCCGCCGCCTGGAAAATCGCCCCCTCGAATCCGCTCCGAGCGAAGAGGGGAATGTTTGTTTGTTGCAACACAACCACCGCCCTTTGAAGCGTTGCTCCCAAACTAGCTGGAGGAACTTCTAATCGTCACACGCTGCATGTCAATCCCTCCCAGTCGGACTCGTGCTGGAGCGAACGAGATCAAGTGAGCATCCTAATTAGAAGAGGCCTCGCTGTGGTGAGATGTTTGAACGATGTCAGCCGCAGTAAACTAACACTCTAATCACTCTAATCCACATCTGGTTGAGCGGGAGGGCCTCGGGTTGTCGCTCGGCGCTGGTTGCCTAGCAACATGTCAAACACACCTGATTGGGGGAAAAGAAATGGTAGATTGCCGAGAATGGATCCCGACTGTCCCGCTGATTGACAGGTGGCAACTAGTGTCCCCAAGCCCGCGGCAGCTCTCCTGCTGTTTATGCTGGCTGCTTGATGCTTTGCGAATCTCGGCTTTGCTTGTTAAGTTTTACAAACCTCCATATTGAAAGGAGAGGTGTGCGCTGACAGCCAGTGCCCTTATTTAAAAAATGACATGCTGGGAGCAAAGGGAGACGCGAACCAGGCCTTTGAAAGACTCCCCTATTTCTTTCCCTGCAGAGAATTTCAATTTCCCCCAAGAGTCTCGGGTTGCTCAGCATGCCTGTGTCCTGCATCTGGCCCTCTGGGTAGAGGCACAAGAAAAATTCCAACTGTTCTGGTTTCAAAGCTGGTCTCAGCGCCTTCTATGAGGCCGTCTGTCAATCACACTCGCAGTAGTCGATCTCCAAACAAACCGTGCAGCTGTTGTAGTTAGTGCTTTCAGAATACTTACAGTCCTCATAACCGTTAAATCGGCTCAGCCAGAGAACAGGGACTACGTGATGAAGCAAAGAAGTCTTCTAACTTATGCCAGGCTCAGAGTAGAAGAGTTCTGGGCCAATTTAACTCGGTTTCACCCCTTCTGACGTTTGGGAAAACCAATCTGAACCAATGTTTGCAGACTCATCTGGGCCACAGGGTTGAATTGGATGTTTTAGCCATTTAAGCAAACGTTAGCTAAAGATATGAAAACTGATCAGTAAAAACTACCTGAATATTGCCTCACGAAGATTAGTTTAGCCTTTAGCTTTTGTTTTTTTTCTCACTTGAAAGAACTCTTAGTGTTACAGTAAGTTGTTGCACCTCAGTCTCCATTTTGTTCACATCTGTTTCCCCATCAGAGAACAAGAATCAGAATAATATCCAATAATCTATGCATCATCATGTTCTAGTCTGTGCATGTCTGAGATTACAGAGAGGAGCATGTGTGAAGTTTCTGCTTGCATTCATGATGGAACCTGATTTTAAAATCTGAATAATACAAACCATATCTGACAACCCCATTAGCAGAACATCTTAAAAACATGATGCTAAGGTTGTTTGGGATTAACAAAAGATCAAGGTTTGGCTTGGAATTAGTATTTTGTTAACATCACTTGGATGCTATAGCCTCTAGCTCAGGGACTTTTTGTTGCCGTGGTTGCAATAATAAACATGCAGTTAGGGTTCAGGAATGGCCATGGGCATGCTTTAAAAAAAACTGTCCGCTGGAAATGGTTTAAAACCAAAAACAAAGAGTAGTCTATCGATGGATGTTTGGCTGGCCCGTCCATCCACCCCAAACTCATCCCTACACAGGATTTGTGGCCTCTATAAAGACATTAAATCAATTCCTCCTTTGCACCATTGTGCAGCTGCTGGATGACTTTATCACTTAAATGTCATCATAGGTGGTTTTGGGTCAATTGCTGAAATGACATATGCTGCTGGTCTTTTGGGAGAGACAGAAGTGTTTTTCATAATATAAAAACCCCACGTGAACGGGATACAGCAGCAGATACTTCTCTGGCAGATAGCTCTTTGTTTATCTCTGAGCTTTAGTTATCTGCCATTAAACAATGCTGATGTGACCTCCGTAAACTCCAGCAATTTTCAAGTTTGGAGAGGCTCATTGCAAGCACTTGTGTTGTTGATAACACTTGAAGGAGTGTGACCTCCTGTCTCAGAGCAACTAACAGCATTAAATGTGCAGCCTGATTGTCTGAGAGGCATTCACAGTCAAATCCCAACTTCAAGGTTATGATTCATTGTAACTATTAATACAAGGTGTTTCTTCTGCCAAAATACTATTTCTGTAGAGAGTTGTCAGATATCAAAGCTACCCTTGTTTACACATTTGCACAGTTTTCATTGCATTGTTTTGCATTGGGAGCTGCTTGTTCATGGCTGCATTGCGTTACCTTTGGCTGGGGTTCGCATCTGTCTGATGTCCTTAATACCTGCTGCTTAATGTGGACAGACATCTGTTGTCGTTTCTGTTTCCTGATGTCGCTTCATCCATTCATCCTCCCTCCTATTTCAGGTTGCGCATCACTTCTGCATTTCTGCTTGCACATCTTTTTTTTTTAGTTGTTTGAGTTTTGCATATCATTCCTGTCATCGCTTGTCACTGAACAGACAAGAGATAGCAGTTCACAGATGCAATTACTCACTAATGCTTTGAAATCCTCCACATTGAGTATGCGGCAGCATTCTTTCAGCACAAAACTCATATTGTGCTGCTTTTGCATCGATAATGTGGTATTTTCAAGTATTTTACCTCATCTTGTAAGAGTTGCGTAAGTGGCCGTGCAGTAGTTTAAGCTTCAAGATCATTTGACACAGAAAGAGTTATTCAAGATCCCTTCAGGCAGCCACATTCAATTTCAGGAATCTCAAAGAAAATATAGACCAAAAGGATAACTTACTGCAACTGTCATAACTTTGATCTTCTTTTCATTGTTCACTATTCCGAGTCCTTTGTCTGTAGTGGCCCTGAGAGGCAAAATACAACAACAGGGCAATTCAAGCAAGTGAAATAGGAAAATATGTCCTTGTGCCAAGAGCACAAAACATAGATGTATACCAGGGTTGTTCTTTCAAAGCTGACGAGGAAACCGTATTGCTGAATTTCAGACCCAGGTCTTCAATATCTCTTATGTAGCTTGTTTAAGAATAAACTACAATTTATAATATGATGTTTTAGAGTTGCATCACAGGGTAGATGTCATTCACTGATGCCTTTCTTCAATTTTAATGCCTTATTTAATAGTCAATTAACATCAAACTGACTAATATATGTGACGAACAGCATGTTCAGTGTTGCACAGCAAGCTGAGAGGGGAAATTAAAGCAGAGGCCCGCTGATTTGTGAGGGGGAAGAAAATTAGTGAAGGTCAAATAGGCTGAAGATCTGAATAAACACTTCCTAAAGTCAAACGATGCTTGTTTCATTTAAATGAACGAATCCTGCCGTGCATATGTGTTGTTCGTCTGGTAAAGATGGTCAACATTTCAGCACCGTTTAGTAATCTAGTACAAAACAAGTCAGAGTAGCTGCAGTTTGCATGTCGAAGCAGTAAAGCATTCTGTTGTGGTTATACAGGTGATGGGTATATAAATACAGAGAGTTCCTTAATTAGTTTTTTTGTTTACTTTGTTATCCGTACAAATTTCAGTTTTCATCCGGAGGCCAAATAGTTAATGTGGACAACCTGATCTCATACAGGGGCTGCTTTTTGCCTACCACTGGTGTAAATGATTGGCCCTGACCGAGCCAGTCAGCACATCCACTGTGGATGGTACTTCCACGTAATATTGGAAATCAAACCTTGATATACAAAACTAAATAAATAAAGTAAAAAAAATCTGGTAAATAAACAGTGAAAAACCAACAGCAAGTGTGCCAAAAGAAAAATGTTAAACACACTGGGAGAGTATTCCAATACTCAGAAACAAATGAGCAAAAAAAAAAAAATCAAGTTTAAAAAAATAGGGAAAAGAAACAAAATATACATCTGTTTGAAAAATAAATGCAATTATTATTAAATACGATAAAATTAAATATCGTAAAACTGTACATTTTTGGTCACCATTTGGAGAAAAAAAATCTCAAAAAATCTTTCATTAAAAAATAAATGAAAATAAAATATCTGATAGAAATTAATAGAAAATTTTAAGTCCTTAACATATTTTTTTCTTTCAAATAACACAAAATATCTGTAAATTACCAATATTTTTGCCTTTTTTTTTTACAATGCAAATTCATACTTTTGGTGGGATTTTTACAAGTTATTTTCTGTAATTTAAAAAAAAAACTGGAAAATCTGCAAAATAAATTGTTCCAAAAAAAGACAGCTATTTTATTCACTGTGTAGTTTTTAAGCTCGTATAATTGCTTTTACCTTTGTGACTAACAAGGTGTTTTCTTCCACGTCTTCCTGTTTTTTTTACCTGTACTTTTTGTGGACTGGAGTGGTGAGCTGCTGCATATATTTCTGCTTGCAGGGATGAATACAAATATAAAGTTTAACTGATTTGAACTGAATTAGATATGGGGTGACATGGTGAGGGAGTGGTTAGCACTGTCGCCTAACAGCAAGAAGACTCCAGGAGCTTCCTTCAACAGTCTGAAAACATCCATGGTAGTTTTCATGTTGTTTCTAAATTGGCTTCAGGTGTGATTATAAGCATGCAAGGTTGTCTGTGTCTTGTGTGTTAGCCCTGTGATGAGTTTATGACCTATCTAGCATGTATTGCTGCAACAAACACTGGGCCCCTGCAACCTTTTATAGTGTTAGGCAGTTGTAACTAGTACACTGTGTTCCAAATTATTATGCAAATTGGATGTAAGAGGCAAAAAAAATTTATTTGTTTTTTTAATTAAACTCATGGGTGGCATTGTGTCTCAAGGCTCTGTAGATCATTGACATCAATCTCAGACACCTGTGATAAATAGTCGCCCAGGTGAGCCCAATTAAAGGAAAACTACTTAAAAGTGATGTTCCACATTATTAAGCAGGCCACAGGTTTCAAGCGATATGGGGAAGAAAAACGATCTCTCTGCTGCTGAAAAGCGTAAGATAGTACACTACCTTGCTCAGGGTATGAAAACATTGGATATTTCCAAAAAACTTATGCGTGATCATCGAACTGTAAAGAAATTTGTTGCTAATTCAGAGCACAGGCGAGTTCGTGCAGATAAAGGCAAAATAAGAAAAGTTTCTGTCAGACAACTTCATCGGATCGAGAGAGAAGCTGCTAAAAGGCCATTGCAAAGCAGCAAAGAGGTATTTGAAGCCGCTGGTGCCTCTGGAGTCCCACGAACCTCGAGGTGTCGGATCCTCAAGAAGTTTGCAAGTGTGCTTAAAGCTAATGTTCGGCCACCCCTAAACAATGCTCACAAGCAGAAACGGTTGCAGTGGGCTCAGGAATACATGAAGACTAATTTTCAAACAGTTTTGTTCACCGATGCAACCCTTGATGGCCCAGATGGCTGGAGCAGCGGATGGTCGGTGAATGGCCACAATGTCCCAACAAGGCTGAGACGGCAGCAAGGGGGTGGGGATGTCATGTTTTGGGCTGGAATTATGGGGAGAGAGCTGGTAGGTCCCTTTAGGGTCCCTGAGGGTGTGAAAACGACCTCTGCAAAGTATGTAGGGTTTCTGACTGACCACTTTCTTCCATGGTACAAAAAGAAGAACCGTACCTTCCGACTAAAAATCGTCTTCATGCATGACAATGCCCCATCTCACGCTGCAAAGAACACCACTGAGTCACTGGCTGCTATGGGCATAAGAGGAGAGAAACTGATGGTGTGGCCACCATCTTCTCCTGACCTCAACCCTATTGAGAACCTCTGGAGCATCATCAAGCAAAAGATCTATGAGGGTGGGAGGCAGTTCATATCCAAGCAGCAGCTCTGGGACGCAATTCTAACATCCTGCAAAGAAATTAAAGCTGAAACTGTCCAAGAACTCACAAGTTCAATGGATGCAAGGCTTATGAAAGTGATATCAAGCAAGGGGTCCTATATTAACATGTAACTCGATCTGCTTATTCAAAAGTTATTTCAATCAAAAATATTTTATTTTATATGGTCTTATAATGCTACAAATTCAACATGTGACCATTTTGAGTTCTTTACAGCCTATAAAATGTCTTGAAACGCTGTTGCGCTTAATAATTTGGAACAGTGGACTTTGAGTTATTTATTGTATTATTTATTGTAAAAATACTGTTATTACGAGATTTGTTCAATGAAATTTGATTGAAACTCTAACGGCTGATGACTTGAAAATTAAACTGACTGATATTTGCATCAATTATTAATGAAAATTTGAGTAAAATGTACTTTGCATAATAATTTGGAACACAGTGTAAATAGATGGATGAATTAGATGAATAAAGACACATGGGAATTCAGACTCAACCTGACGTAAACAGTGTCCTTCTTAAAACTACCCTTCCGCCATATTCTGCTGCTTAAACTGAGGGATTATGATGCAACATTTCTGCATTTACCTCCAGATCAAGTTTAATCAGGCTAAACTGTTGGCTTGTTTATGAACTATCTAATCAGCCTAACGCTCATAATTCCTGCTTCATTGGATGCTGTTGTGGCCATTGTTGCCAGATCTCACAATTTTTCAGTTCAGTGTTGTCATTAATCATCACAAATGAGAGCCAAAGTGTAGAAAATTCAACACAAGTTATAACAAACTGGAATCGTCCTTTTAAAACAGACTGAGGAGGCTGTGGTACTTTAAGATTTTGATAAATGCTCATTTTGACAAGGAAGGCAGAAAATTTATGTATCTGACGTGTGAGTAACATTGAAGATTCACTGATCTGAGATCCACCGCTCCACAGCGGCCATAAAAAATTTACAAACACAGGCTGTGTTGATACAGTACCTGTTCAACTCCTCCGAGGTGTACAATACAAGTTCTGAAACTTGCCATGAATATT
Organism: Acanthochromis polyacanthus; assembly: GCF_021347895.1. Lineage (NCBI taxonomy): Eukaryota > Metazoa > Chordata > Actinopteri > Pomacentridae > Acanthochromis > Acanthochromis polyacanthus. The sequence continues at coordinate 24,114,861 of NC_067132.1, read as the reverse complement.
TCAAGATGCTAATTTCAGCATCCCAAAGGATAATTTGAATTTTAAAGAGGCACACTTTTATGAGAGGTGACAGGGAAAGAGATGGAGACTGTAAAATCTATTTAAAAACAGCTTGAACCAAACATACACCCAATTGAAGCCCACAATATTCCTCTTCCCTGCTGCCATAACAATACACTTTTATGCTAGAATTGATTTTGTTCTGTTTCCCCCTTTGCTGATCCAGCCATGCAGATATTGGTTTGTGTAACACGACACATTGACTCTGTAAAGAAGTGAATAAACAGCCCTCTAAACTAATTCCCAATCCCAAAGAGTGACATGTGATTTTCTCCGAGGGCGCCAAATTAAACATCCCACTGTGACTGATAGATCGTTTACTGCCAGTGTTGTGGTTTAGGTCTTTGCAGGGTGAGATTACAACTGTGGCGATTTACTTTTTTTCTTCTTCTTCTTCTTCTTCTTCTTCTTCTCACTATTTCTCAGTTTTTCAGAGAGTTTGGGGTTTAATCTGACACTGTCGGCAGTCATCTTTCCACAGAAACACATCAAAGAGGCTGGAAGAGAATCTCTGTTCTCCTAGGTGCACATTATTCAAATGGGCAAACTTGCTTCTTATGGTTTGGGTTCTACATCTTGTCAGCTTTTGCGGCTGACGTGTCTGTGTGAAGCAGGGGAATAGGAGATGAGTTTCTAGTGTCACTCACGGCAGCATCCGGTGGGAAACTGCAGTGTCTCTGTAAAGGGACTAAAAGATGAGACGGAGTGCAGAGATAACCTTGCACTGTGCAGCTGTGTACTTCACATCATGCAGCGTTTTGGCAGGAGAGCACAGACCCCTTCCACAGCCTGCACCGCTGCCTCTTTTCCCCCAGCTCCGTCTGTGATGTACACACAGTGTGTATGAGAGCTTTACATAAATTCATGAGACTGTTTGGCCCTAATTAAAATCCATAAACAAGTGAAGTGCAAGTTCATCTGCAGTTCACAGCAAAATGTCTCATTGATTTCCTGTGTTCTTGTAACAGCCAGCGGATTCTGAGCTGTGGCCTTACGGGGCAAAATTATTGGTTTACGAATAATCTTTCCCTTCAAGAAAATTATTCTTTAAGTGCATAGTCATGCTGCAGAGATTTTAAACCTCAGCTTGTGTTTCTTGTATCTTGATTTTTAGGTGGTGTTGTCCGTCAGGGAATATCACCACATCCTGTAGATTCCTTCCTCCTTTTCAGTCATGCCAGTAGCATTGCTCTGCGTGATCTTTTCACCACTTTGGTCTTTGGTCTAAACTGAAATATCTCAACAACTGTTGGAAGGATTGCCATGAAATTTGGAAAAGACCTTCATCGTCCCCATAGGGTGAATCCTTAAAGCTGCTGTCCGGAGTTTGAATCGCAGCGTCTCCCAAAACACTGTTGGTCCCTCCCTCCCTCTGATTTCGCCCCTTTATTTGTGCACGCGCGCAGTACATGAGAGAAGTGCCCGGAGTGCTGCAGCATCTTGCCTGTTTTGCTGTTTTCCCCTCTTCTGCATTTAGTACATTTAGTAAATAATAAAGGAATTACGTTAGAATGCTGTATTGAGTCTAACTTGTCCTAATACCAAAATAACATGAATCTGCTAGGACGAACGAGTAAAGTTTCAATATGTAATTACACTCGTGTATCCCTCTCGATGACGTTGTTTATCAAACTTAGTGCATTTACGCGTGTATATGTGTTACATTGTTTATTTATTTCTATCTGGAGTTCAGAATTGCATGACTCCTCTGACGAAGAGTATGTCCCAGACGCCCCAACATCTTCCTCCAGAGGTCGGGCATCTAAACGAAGCCGTCAGGCGGGCTATGGAGGCCGTGGTCGGGGAGCGACGCGAGCACCCCGAGCCAAAAAACGTCCTGCAGTCTCTTGGCCTGACAAGCCGTGGGATTGGTAACTTTTCTGGAAGTTGCTGAGCCCTGATGCTCTCTCTTCCACAAGCAAAACAAATGTGCGCCGGTTGCGTAGTGCGTAGCTCGCCCACCTCTGCATGGGCTTGCTTGCTGTGCGCGTAACCGTTGATTGACAGCATGACAAAGCTGAAGCTCGAACTTGATTGGTCGGCAGCGACCGGCGCTTTTTGGAATAACATGGGGGTCTATGAGAGGAAGGCGGAGCTCAGGAATAAATTTTCATATCGCGTTATACTAACTTTATATTATAGTATCGAACTAGACTAACACATTTAAGCTTTGTTAAAAAATGATACATAAATTGAAAACAAACGGAAACTCCGGACAGCAGCTTTAAGACTGCAATTACTCCCCCTTTTTTTTTCTACTACCAAAGATGACCTGTGCCACAACAGATCTGCAGTCCAAACAGAATTGATTTATTCATCATTCTATGTAGAATGGGCATTGGGGTGAGCAACAAACAAAACAAACTGAGATATTAATAACTAACTTACCTACCTCAAAAAAAGAAAACAGGGATTTTACCGGTATCTATAATATAAACGTGAGAAAAGATTGTCGGTAAAAAGGCTTTCCCGGCCTTGCAGCTACCTGGGCTGCTCTTTTACAAGGTATTTACATTATTTACAACACAGATCAATGTAATGCTGCTAAAATGACGATCACTTGGCAGCACGGCACGTCACAGCTCAGCATTGCATGGTCTGGTTGGGAGCCAGGAAGGAGGCGGCATGAAGCCAACGTAGGCAGGTGCCAATTTTAAAGCATGTCAGTCTTTCTGATCAGTCTCCAGTACAATCACTAGATGCCACCTGCAACTCAACACACAGAATATCACATATCACAGAGACTTTCTAAGCTGTACATCCCTACTGAAACTACTCTGACTTCAGGATAACCATTAACCTCTTTTTTTCCACCACATACTATTAGCTAACTGAATGAGCTAATATGGCTGCTTCCTTCTTGAAGAGACCCTCAGATTTCAGGTGAGGTCAGTGAAGGAGCCTCCTGTGTTTTCTAAATTTTCTGTAAGAGGCTCTTTGA